>NW_026131392.1:0-27623 GCF_903995435.1 Acomys russatus | reverse complement strand
TACAAGGTAGTAGCACACACCACACACACAGAGAGAGAAGAGAGAGAGAGAGAGAGAGAGAGAGAGAGAGAGATAGAGATAGAAGAGAGACAGAGAGAGAGAGAAAACACAGAGACAGAGAAAGGGAGGAAATGAGAAATGTTTGAAAGGGTAAGATTACTGAAGGATTCCTCTTTCCAGATGCCTCTTGGCTGAATGACAGTCCTGAGAATCCAAAACCTTCCTTAACTCTGCAGCATCTGTTTCTTTACCTCAACTCCAGAACTTTTGTGAAGTCAGGTCTACATAAATCCTCACCTTCCCCTTGGATTTACAACATCATATCTATGTATACACATTGAAGTAAATGATTCATCTCCCAGTAGGAAGTTGAGGAGGACAGAAAAAGGGCATTGTTATAGATTTCTATTGTTGAACTTTTCCACTCTTTTTTGCAGTGATACAGGACCCAGTCAGTGGAACCAAATGGGGTGAATGAAAAAATAAATGCAGGGGGAGTTGGGCTTCAGCACACTCTGAGTGAGCATAAAGAATGAGCCAATTCAGAATCATATGGGGCTCAGGGTTGAATCCCTGCTCTTCCTACCCTCTCTCTCAATGAGATCTTGAAAATCGATGCCTAATTTCCAGGACTACCAGATAAACTTTGTGACAATTCTGACACTTAGAGTCAATTTATTGCCCTCATTTCTTGGTAATGGGCACAGAAAGGGATACTATAGGATACTTCTTAGCTAATTAGTCCCTTCAGATCACTAAGCCATTTTTCTCTAAGTATGAGATATAGGGACGGAATTTCTGGTGACACTGATTTGTTTTCATGGGTAAGCCCTTTTATATGAAAATATTAACTCTTTTAGCTATCTATAAGTTCTAAAACATTAAATGAAAATATGTTTTATATGTGTTTGCTATACGTGCCAGATTGAATGTTCTCTTCCTTATAGGGCTAGCTGTAACTTGACATGAATGGCCAAATCACCCTTATTATTTTTATTTGGTTGGTTTTTCATTTCTGCAAGTATGACCTGTAAATATTGTCCAAAAATCTCTCTGCCCTGTCTAATGTAAGTCATCTCTATAGACATATTCTAAAGCAAACTCACTCAGAAAGGAAACAATAGGGCTTATTTTCAAATGTGAAAAGACATACCTATTGTGGGCTTATGATTATATTGGCAGTATTCCAAAATGTGTAATATCATTAAGGAAAGGGATTCATTGTTGAGCTTGGCCCAAAGGGAGGTGTGACTGGGGTGGAAGATTGAAATTCTAACTCTTTTAAGTAACCTCTTTAGATTGAAATTGTAGTAGTAAATAAAAGACTATCAGATTCTGTCTACTCTTTTCTCCACACTTTTCATGGCACAGCAGCAGCTAATAACTGGTCCTATTCATTGAGAAAAGTTGTGAAATGTACCATGAAGATATTGAGGTGACATATTGTAGCCTGTGGGTATTGTTCACACTAACTGAGCTGGAGACAGGTTCCATTTAAATATCTGTCAACACACTGTGTTCTCAAGCCATCTGAAGCCTTGGTCCTGAGCCCCTGATGCATTCCCAGTAAGCCCCTCACTCCCACTACCCGCTGGGATTCTAGCACTGTTGATGACAGTCTGTACTCTTTGTACACTCCACTGATTAACCTCCAATCAGGCTCTCCGGCACTTGACTTCACCCTGCTTGCCTGATGAAGGACTAATGTGTGTGGCAAGGATCCTCACCTATTCATCTACACCTTTCCTTTTTTCTCTTTTAAAAAAATTTTCATACTTTTCTTCAAATATTTTCAATTTTGTTTCAAATTCCTCTTTTTCTAAAATTTTAACTCCCACTTCTTTTTCCTCTAACTCATCCTGTTTTCAATTTCTTTCCTATTTTCTTATTTTTATTCTTAATTTTCCCTTTTTCTACTTCCTGTTCTTTTCCCTTTTTTTCCTGCAACTTTTTTTTCAGGTGTTTTTCTTTTTCTTTTCCTAATATTTTTTTCTTACTTTCTGTTTCATGTGGTTCTCAGTTTTTATTCTTATTTTTTCTCCTCAACAACTCCTTGTGTTCTCATTTTTCTTCGGTTTTCATCCTTTTACTCAACTTTTTCTCTTTTTAGCTGGTTGTTTTTCTTGATCACAATTTTCTTAATACTTTTTAATCTTTTTTTTATCCCTCTTTCTTCTCCTTTTTAGTCTATTTCTTTTTTCTATGTTATTCATCCTTTTCCTCAATTTTTATTTTCTTCTTTTTCTTAGTTCTGTTTTCATTTTTGTTATTTTTCATCCTTTTCAAAGTTTTTCTTCTTATCCATTCACTTCTTATTTTTTCCTCCTTTCTTCTTAATCTATACCTTATTCAACTAATTTTTGTCTTTTCTTTGCCTTTTTTATTTTCTGTTCTTTTTCTATATTTGTCTCCCCATTCACCATAATTTTCTCTCCTTTGTCTTATTTTTTCATGCCTTTATATATATTTTTTTCTTTTTCCTCAACCTCTTATCTAAATTTTTAGTCCCTATTTCTTTTTACTATTATTTATCCTTTTTTCTATTTCTTAATTTTTCACTTCCTTTTTAACGTTTCATTTTCCTTTTTCCTCTTGCTTTTAATCATCATGTCTAACTTTATGCTTATTTAATATTTTCTTCACTTAATATTTCATTTTTATCCTTTTCTTTTAATTTTTCATCATTTTTGCTCAACTTCACCCTATTCTAAGTTTAAATTCTCCTTTTTTCTCTTATCCATCCATATTTGAAATTTATTTTTCTTTCACTACTCCTTTTTAACAAATTGCCCTTTGTCTTCTTCATCTTCATTTTCTCCTTTTTCTTACTCATTATACTTTTTTCATCTTTCTCTTCCTATTTTGTTTCCTATGATATTCGTCACTTTCATTATTTTCCAAAATATTTTTTTTGTTTTCTTTGCCATTATTAACATTTTCTTCAACATTTTTCTCTTTTTATTTTCCTGTAATTTCTGTTAATTTCCTCCCATGTTCTTTATTATTTATCCTTTTCTTCATATTATCACTTTTTCATTCAATTTCCTCTTTTTCTACAATTTTCATTCACTTTTTCTAGTTTCGCTTATTCATCTGTTTTTCAAAATCTTTTTCTTTTCCTCCTTTGCTTTCCTGATTTTACTTTTTGCTCATACTCATCTTCCCATCTGCCTCATTTTCAATATTCTCTTTTCTTCTTTTGATTTTCTCCTGTTTTTTCTATTTCATTCTTTTCTCCACCTTTGTCTTCTTCATCTACTTCTCTTCTTAAATTTTTCTTTGTAATTTGCATCGTTTTCTTCTTTTTTTATGTTTTCATTAGCATTTTTCTTCTTTCTTTTGTCAATTTCTGCAATGTTGTTCTATTTTTGTCGGTTTGTTCTGCTTGATTTTCTTCGCATTTCCCTATTTTCATTCTCAAGTTCCTCTTTTACTAAATATTTAACTGCCTTATTCCTTTTTCCCTTTTTAATTTTTTTTTGAAAATTTTCCTCTTTTTTCAGCTTTTTTCTTGAATTTTCACCTTTTTTTGCTTCTTCTTAATCCATGTCTATAACTTTTATCTCTTTCTAATTATATTTATTTTCTTGTTTTTTCTGTTTATGCTTTTTATTCAAGTCTTTTTTCTTTTTCTTGCCTTCTTATTCATATTGTTTTGTACCTTTCGTCTTTTTTCTTTTCTCGTCCTTTTTTCTCTTTTCTTGTTCTTACATTTGTCGCCAAATTCTTGTTATTATTTTTCCTTTTTATAACTTTCACTTTTTTCTCTTCCACTTAAATTTTGATCCTTTGTTCTTTTTCATGTTTTTTCAACTTTTTTCTTTTTATTCTTCACCTTAATTTCATTTCCACTCTTATCTTCATTTTCTTTCTTTCCTATAACAATTGTATTTTCATCCATTTCTTTTTTATTTTAGTGATTTTCTTCGACAATTTTCTATTTTTTTTCCTGGTATTTCCCTTTATTCAACACAGGATAGGTTGACAAAAATGATGGATAAATTGATGGAAAAGAGGCACAGGATAGGTAAGTGATAGATAAATGAATGTATGACAGACAGACGGTAACAAGTCTAAAGGGTAGAGATTTGAAGACAAACACAGACACACTAGATGATAGAATCTGTATATGGTTGATAGACAATTGCTCAGGACATAAATTATGACAAAAAATAGAAAAAACATATATAATAGCTACAAATTATATGTGCAGTAGAAGAGAAATTGGTTAGTGATGTGATACTGATGCATGAATGGTTAACTGCCACACCATAAGGAAGGGATAGAAGGGAGATAGATAGAAGATAAGCAAATGATATGTAAAGGAAAGATGAAAATGTGATGGAAGTTAGATATATAAGAGACAGGTGGATGCAAGACAAATGTTAACCTCAGCCACCGCTGCTGGTGCCGCTGGTGCCGCTGCTGCTGCTGCCTCTGCTACTGCTGCTCCCATCCAAGAAAATCCATGCTCCTCCCGTGTGCAGGGACATGCTGTGGTGTGAAGACCTCGGTGTTCCTGGCTCAGAAATCTGTGCAATTCCCTGAATTGTTCACTGGAGTCTCCAAACACGGTCCACACTGCTCCTCGCCATCTTGGATCCCAAACAGTTTATGCTTTATCTATACTTGTTCCTGTGGAGTGACCTCCAGCTGGTGTCCCAGTTCCAGAAGCTGCATTCTCTGTGTGATCCAGATTACTGGTGCTACAAAAACAAATCTTTATCCTGGCAGAAGACATCTCAGTAAGGCGGTTTATTCACTGGAGCTCCCCCAGAAAGAGACTGGTGCTTTTTAATGCCTTTTACAGGATGTACAACTTCCGGTATACATTCCAGGGGACGGGTCCTTAGGTGTCTCTCTGGCCTGTGTGCTGGTCTAGCTGGTCCACTGCTCCTCACGCTCCCATTCCCGGGCTGAACTTGTTGTTCTCTCTCTCCCCCCAACTGCCTCGACAATTTTCTTTATCAATTTCACTTAACATAAATGAATGGAGAACAGAAAAACATGCTAATTAGTCCCAATTCCCCTACAGAAATAGAAGCAATCATTGATAGTCTCCCAACCAAAAAAAAGCCCAGAACCAGACGGTTTCAGTGCAGAATTCTACCAAACCTTCAAGGGGGCATTAATACCAATACTGTTCAAGCTACTCCAAAAGATAGAAATAGATGGAAAATACCAATTTCATTCTGTGAATCCATGGCCACATTGATACCTAAACCTCATAAAGACTCAACAAGAAAGAGAATTTCAGACCAATTTCTCTTATGAACATTGATGCAAAAATACTAAATAAAATACTTGCAAAACGAATAAAAGAACACATCAAAGATATCATTCATCATCACCAAATAGGCTTCATTCTAGGCATGCAGGGATGGTTTGATATCCGGAAATCCATCAATGTAATCCATCATATAAACAAACTGAAATTTAAAAAACCACATGATCATCTCTTTAGCTGCAGAGAAAACATTTGATAAAATCCAACACCCATTCATGTTTAAAGTTTTAGAGAAATCAGGGATACAAGGCACTTTCCTTATCATAATAAAGGCTATATACAGTAACCAACAGCCAAAATCAAAGTAAATGGTGAGATACTCAAGGAAATTTCTCTAAAATTGGGAACAAGGCAAGGCTGCCCACTCTCCCATATCTCTTCAATATAGTACTCAAAGTTCTTGCCAGAGCAATAAGACAACAAAAGGAGATCAAGGTATCCAAATGGAAACGAGGAAGTCAAATTATCCTTATTTGCAGATGAGTGATAGTGTACATAAGTGACCCTCAAAATTCCACCAAGGAACTCCTACAGCTGATAAACACCTTCAGCAAACTGGCTGGATACAAAATTAACTCAAAAAGTCTGTAGCCTTCCTATACACAAATGACAAGCTTGCAGAGAAGAAATTAGGAAAACGACACCCTTCACATTAGTCCAAGCAATATAAAATATCTAGGAGTTACTATAACTATGCAAGTGAAGGACTTGTTGGAAAAAAATTTCAAAACTCTGAGAAAGAGATTGAAAGATGAACTGAGAAGATGGAATGATCTTCTTTGCTCATGGAATGGGAGAATTAATATAGTAAAAATGGCCATCCTACCAAAAGTAATCTACAGATTCAATACAATCCCTATCAAATTACCTACACAATTTTTATAGGACATTGAAAGTTCAATTCTGAACTTCATATGGAAAAACAAAAAACCAGAATAGATAAAAGAATCTTGTCCAATAAAAGGTGCTCCTTAGGAATCTCCATACCTGATCTCAAACTGTACTATAAAGCAATAGTAATTAAAACAGCATGGTACTGGCACAGCAACAGGCTGGTTGATCAGGGAAATGAATCGCAGACCCAGATGTGATATCCACACATATGGTCACTTGATTTTTGACAAAGAATCTGAATCCATTCAATGGAAAAAGGATAGCATCTTCAAAAATGGTGCTGGTCTAACTGGAGGTCTATGTGTAAAAAAATGCAACTGAACCATATTTGTCACCTTGCACAAAACTCAAATCCAAGTGGATTAAAGACGTCAACATACAACCAGAGACACTAAGTCACTTAGAGGAAAAAGTGGGGAAGAGCCTGGAACATATTGTCACAGGAGACAACTTCTTTAACGGAACACCAACAGCCCATGCCATAATGTCAACCATTAATAAATGGAACCTCATAAGGCTGAAAAGCCTCTGGTAAGCCAGGAGACACTGTCAAGAGAGAAAAGCGACAGCCTATGGACTGGGAAAAGATCTTCACCACCCTACATCTGACAAAGGTCTAATATCTAAAATATATAAAGAACTCAAGAAATTAAACACCACCAAACCAAATAACCCATTGAGAATGGGCTGGGAACTAAACAGAGAATTCTCAAAAGAGGAATATCAAATGGCTGAGAAACACTTAAAGAAATACTCAACCTCGTTAGTCATCAGGGAAATGCAAATCAAACACTCTGAGATTCCATCTTACACCCATCAGAATGGCTAAGATCAAAATTCAAGTGACACCACATGGTGGCGAGGATGTGGGGAGAGAGGAACACTCCTTCCTTGCTGGTGGGAATGCAAACTAATACAGCCACTTTGGAAATCTTTCTTGTGGAATTTCAGAAAAATGGGAACAGGGCTTCCTCAAGACCCAGCTACTCCATTCCTTGGAATATGCCCAGAAGATGCTCCAGCACACAACAAGAAAATTTGCTCAACCACGTTCATAGCAGCCTTATTCATAATAGCCAGAACATGGAAACAGCCTAAGTGTCCATCAGTAGAAGAAAGGATAAAGAAACTGTGGTACTTATACACTATGAAAAACTACTCAGCTATTAAAAACAAGGAATTCCCGGAATTGGTGGATAAATGGATTGAGCTAGAAATGATCATAATGAGTGAGCTAACCCAGAAGCAGAAAGACTCAAATGGAATATACTCACTTATATCTGCATACTAGCACAGGGACATGTCCCATGAAAGCCTTCACTTACCAAGAAAATGGGACAGAGGGGAGGACATCCTATTGGGACTCTCCATGTGAGAAGCATTGGAGAATAGTAAAGTAGAAGGATCCAGATGGTCCTAGAAACCTACAAGTAGAACATTATAATAGGCAGATTTGGCCCAGTGGTCCAGCTCAAACTAAGGCACAGCCAAGGACAATACAGGCGGTAAACTTTAAACCCTACCCAGATCTAGCCAGTGATCAGAACATTCTCCACAGTTGAGTGGAGATTGGGATATGACTTTCTCATGTACTCTGTTGCCTCATATTTGACCATGACCCCTGGAGTGGGAGACCTGGTGGCATTCAGCGGAAGGACAGCAGGTTACCAAGGAGACTTGATACCCTATTAGCATTTACAGGGGGAGGTAATACCCCTCAGGAACAGTCATAGGGGAGAAAAAATGGAAAAATGGAAGGGAGGGAAAATGGGAGGATAAAAGGATGGGAGAAACTTTGAGATGTAACAAGAATAAATTAATTCTGTACGTTTCAGATCTGTATTCTAAACTGTCATTGGAAACAGCACAGACGTGTGTGTGTGAATGTGTATGGTGTGTGTGTGTGTTTGTGTGCATGTGTATGTTTGCACTTAAACAGGAAATAATACCAAAGTGTCCTGTTATATGAAAATGTCACATTTTAGTATATTATTTACAATGAGTGCTTTGTTCTGCAGACTCTGTACAGGATTCAATGATGGATTCAATGAACATGATAAAGATGGTGAATATGGAAACCTAAGTACATCCTGAGGTTTTTTTCAAATGATAGCCACGAAAAAGGTGGCTCCCCACAACAATAAGACAAGGTTATAGCTGAGAATAAACCAATGGTGGAGGCAAAAGAACTGCAATTCTAACAAGATTTTAATGATGAAAATTATTGTAATTCTAATTCTTCACCAGATGAAGATTTCTGTGAACTAATAGAGGACACCAAACACAAGAAAAATGTTAAGACTCTAGAAATCGCTGTGTACCATGGATAAAGACAAAAGTCACCAGAAACAACCAAATCCAACAGATATACTCAACAAAAGCTGTGAACTCAGCTGCAATGGTAGAACCATAGTAACCATAGATCAGTCAGCCTCTGGAGAAAACTGAGCTACATCTCAAAATCTTCCAAATACATAATTGTTACCTCTGACAATGTTAAGCTAAAATTCACCCTTTCTGTTCAATTCACTTCACCTCTCAAAAACAGGTATCACTCTTCTAATGCACTAGCTTTTCAGAGACAGAAAAAATCTACTGAACCCTTAAAACAGACAGGCTGGATGTTTTCGTGGCAAATCATGCCCATTTAGTGCTCATCCTATAAGTAGACAAGGATGTGTTTTGAGTGTCCTTTTGTCTTACATGGGTTTTTGGATTACCATGAATTTCCATGAATTCTTTAAAAGGAAACTGTTATGAATATCTAAACTCTCAATGTAGATAGAGTTCTAAATTCTTGAAACAATCAGTAGCATGTTTCAATCTGCCTGGGTACAGGAGCTTGGGAGAACCCAGCCCGATCTCAACTTCTTGATACCTCAGGATCCCTGTGGGCTTCCTGGGTATTCTTTTTCATGTTCACTTGTATTCAGTGTATTAAGTTAAGGCATGACCTATCAGCAAATAATTATTTTCTTACATATACAGCCCAGGAGATGTTTTGCACATCTTTGTCTGCCTTTGTGGGAAAGGATTGTCCAACGTGGCACCTCACAAATAGGAATAGAGGTCTACGATTTTATTATAACCAGATTCTTTCCAGATAGAAATACTCAACAAGAGGTATAGAAAGTTCATTTTAGTTTACAATTGTAGGGATATTTAATTTATATAGCACATTTGATTGACTTTGTTTATTCATCTCAAACTACCACATCAGTCGCAGTTCAGTTGCTCCAGAGAATTAAATATATCTATCCTAGGTAGCCTCTGATACAGGCTTAATAATGTATACTTGAATGTGCAGACATTTTGGATGTTCAGAAGTCTGTGACTCAGAGGGATATCTTTTAATAGTGTGCTACAAAATCAGTCCGTAGGCCCCATAGCCCCGTATTCACGGAGAGACCAGCCTTCCATTACTTTGGGTTAATTTATATGTAAATGTCATTCCTATGGGTGGTCTATCAGATATCAGGTTGTTTTATATGTTACCCAACCCTACTATAGGAATCTATGATCCGGATCCACAACTAAATTATCTTGGCTTCTGTTAAACTGCCTGCTCATGCAAACATCAACTATAGCTAACTAATTAGCTTAGCTCTCATTGGACCTGTACGATGTGTTTTTGCTTATTTGTTTTGGTTTTTTGTGTGTGTGTGTGTGTATGTTTTCTGCATTCAAAAGCTCCTTACTTTCAGTTCTTTGGGCTATACTTAAGTTACAGTTAGTTTCACTAAAGCCTTTTAATTTTCGATAAAGGTGATACTTCGATGTTTATTTTTGACACATCAATACCTGCAGGACAGAGAACAAGAAAGATGTGTGTATGAGTGTCGCAGATGTTGAGATGCTTCACATATTACCATATGAACCTCCACAATTTAGACAAGGTCAAGTGAATTAGGAATATTGGCCACCAGAGCAGGTACAGGAAAATCCGGAGTTTAAGTTGTCAATAAGTTCATGTATGGTACACCTGTATTTTTTTACACTATCCATGTTGGTTTTGTGCAGATGGTGACTGTTATTAATGACCTGAATAGAGGGTCCATTAATTTAATGCACATTTCTGCTCTGAGAATCCACAATGTCAGACTTATAAATAATAGAGAGATGGACTGTAGAGAAAGGTAGAGGCCACTGCTCTTAAACATGCTCCTTCCTATATAACACGTATCTCAGCATCTATTGATAAAAGGGAGGATATTGCACAATGAAGTCTTTGACAAGACATTCTGACATTTACAGATTTCACAAAAAACCTGGAAGTCATTTGTTTTATTCCTAAAATTTAGACTGTTTGCACAGGTTGTTAGTAGGGAAATGATTATTTACCATAACTCACTCTATAGTTTCATGTCCATTATGCAAGTTATCTGGCTAGAAGCATTGGACATGAAACAAGGGAATTAGATATGATCTGTTGTTTTCAAGCTGTGAGCATAGAGTTAACATATAAATCTGTATCAGCTTTTACATATAACATGGAGAACTACACATGAGCCTTCATTCTTTAACCTGTACAAATTCCACAAATTTCTTACAGACATTGGGAGGATCCTGTTGAATGTATTCCTCCACTTCTGCTTCACCCATCAACAAGGGTTTGTCAAGCAATGACAGTGCCATATCAGCCACTGACTGTGCCACATCACCCTTTGGCAACAGTAGGTTACGCACCAGCGACATCACAGTACTCATCAACGAGGCCTCAGGATTCACCAATATGGTAACCTATAGGTGCATCTAAATCACCTGAAAGTTCTAAATCAAAAATACCTGTCATGGGGAACTTAAGAAATATCTTCATCTTAGGAAAAATGTCATGATAAACATTTCAGAACATTACGGTTTAGAATAGTTCAACTTCTGGCTATACAATCATCAGTATAATAGAATAAACATGCTCTCTACATTTTTTCTCTTGGATCTTGTAGTCTTCTTCCTAAGGTAAACACCATTTGATATGCTGAGAAAAATCTTTATCAATTTGAAGGAAGTTATACATTTGATGGTAAAACTCACTGCTTAACAAAACCTTTGGTTTTCCTGCAGTAGTAACAACTACAAATATCCTTGTAGAATTTCACCCTATAAAGGTTATTAAAAAGAGTTTGACACTCAGTCTTCCCCAGCCGCACCTCCATTTAGAGCCAAGCTCAAAAATGAATCCAGATACCTTACTGAGATTTTACATTTTGGAATACTGTACTACAGTCTATAACCCACTTTGGGTATCTCTTTTCATATTGAAAAAAGCCCTATTTTTTCCTTTTCTGAGTGAGCTTACTTAGAATATATCTATAGAGATGATATACATTAAACAAGGCAGAGAGGTTTTTTGGACAATATTTACAGGTCATACTTGCACAATGAAAACCAAACCGAATAAAAATAATAAAGCTGAATTAGCCATCCATGACAACTTCCAGATAGTCCTAAAAGGAAAAGAAACATTCAACATTGCAAAGTAGCGCCACATCATACATTAATAGAACAGAGGTGTAATATGTTTATTAATAATCATAACAAATAAGGGATTAGCTTCAGATCTAAAAGTATGTATAATATATTATCCATAAAAGTAGAAACTTTCAACAAAATAATCTTGATATAGAATATATCTTAAACTTGCCAGTATTCTACTATAATAAACTATATAGAACATTATGCAACAGGCTAGTTTTAGCATAGATATTTGTGCTATTATCCTGGATTAAATCCTTACATTTTAAAATATTATTTATTTATTAAGTTTTGACATGAAATCTATAGCACCACTAATCAATGGCATCAGATTAAAATAGCATGAAACATTCTTTCTTATTTTATTTTCCAAATAATTATGTAATAAAAATATAAGAAGTATTTTTGGGTAGAATTTTTCCAATTCCTACCAAGTGCTAGGATTCCTAGTATGGGTTCACTGAGAATAGCTAAAATTTCCAGATTGTTTAAATACTTACAAACATTTTCTCATTTAAAAACCATGTTTCTCAAATGAACTCTGGGATAGTAACTACCTATCAAGTTAGACTCTTATAGGAAATTTCTAGGTGCTCTAAAGTAGTGTGTCTCCAGTTTCTTTAAAGTTTCAGCTTGTACTAAAGTAGTGTGTCTCCAGTTTGCATGATCTGTTGTCTTTGAAGATATGATTACTGGGGAAAGGACATTCCATTCTTTACATAAATAAGGTATGTCTTGGGTATGTATTCTGTGGTGGGCTTGAAGAGCTTAGGACTTCCACAATAATTTCCTGTATTACTTAAACCCATAAGGTTGATTTTAGTATGGATTATTTGATGAACTTGGAGAGTTGAAGACAAGGTAAAACACTTGCCACAGTCTTTACATTTGTAATGTTTTATTTCAGTGAGGTTTTTGTAGTGAACTTGATGACTTGATGAGTTGGTAATGGATTTCCCACACTCATTATATTGTTAAGTTTTTCTGAGGTATGGATTCTTTTATGAACTTGGAAAGTTGAGGATGAAGTAAAGAATTTTCCACATTCACTACATTAGTAAGGTTTGTCCCAAGTATGAATTCATTGGTGAGCTTGAAATTATGAGTACTATGTAAATGATTTACCACAAATATTTATTTATATGATTTATCTCAACTATGCATTCTTTGATGACTTTGGAGAGATGAATATTGATAAAGTCTTTCCCACACTCATTACAGTTTTAAGGTTTTTCTCGAGTATGTATTCTTTGATGAACATTAAGATTGGATGACCTTGTAAATGAATTCTCATAGTTGTTGCATTTATATGGTTTGTCTCCTGTAAGAATTCTTTGATGAACTTGGAGATTTGAGTACTGAATAAAGATTTCCCACACTCATTACATTTGTAAAGTTTATCTCCAGTATGGATACTTTGATGACGTTGCAGAGCTGAAGACTGAGTAAAGGATTTCCTACATTCATTACATTTGTTAGGTTTATCTCCACTATGGAGTCTTTGATGGCATTGGAGAGTTGAAGAGCAAGTAAAGGACTTCCCACATTCCTTACATTTGTATGACTTATCTCCAGTATGCATTATTTGATGACATGGGAGAGTTGAAGAATGATTAAAGGATTTTCCACACTGATTACATTTGTAAGGTTTATCTCCAGTATGGATACTTTGATGAATTTGGAGAGTTGAAGAGCCAGAAAAGGATTTCCTACACTCACTACATTTATAAGGTTTTTCTCCAGTATGTATTCTTTGATAAACTTGGAGATTTGAGTACCGGTAAATGTATTTCACACACTCATTACATTTGTAATATTTATCTCTGGTGTGGATTCTGTAGTGAACATGAAGACTTGAGGATTTGGTAAAGGATTTCCACATTCACTACATTTGTAAAGATATTCTTGAGAATGAATACTTTGATGAACCTGGAGAGTAGAGGATGAGGTAAATGATTCCCCACATTCATTACATTTTTGACATTTTTGTCCAGTAGTAATGCTGTGTTGAGCTTCATGTTTTGATGACTGTGTAAAAAATTTCTTCCTCTTAGCATATTTATAAGTGTTATCTCCACTGTGGATTCTTTGATGAAGTTAACGTTTTGAGAATTTGGTAAATGATTTTCCACACAGATTACTTTTATAAAATTTGCATCCCAAATGTATTCTGTGCTGACTTTTACGTTCCCTACTTAATATTTTCCCATTTCTGCTCACAATAAAATTGTATTCCAAAACTTGTGAACCTTTTTCCTGTGGAGCCTCCAATTGTGAACTTATGAGTGGTACAGACTGAGTTCTTTCAGGATAAACCAGAGCTTCTTGATCTTTTGTTTCTGAAATGAAACACATTTATTTTTCACATAGATCATTTCCATAATGACATTTTTTTATGAACGTCCCTGTCCCGCGAATATTCCCAGAACTTCTTTCGCTCCAGCTCTGAAAGGCCATTACAACCAAATATTCTTGGCATTTCTTTCAGGAAAGAATCTTGTGTACACTTCTTTGGGAATTGCTTCTTTGTATCGTAAAAAGACAAAACTGAAAGAAATGAAAGCAAAGCACTATATGATATTTCAGATGCATATTAATATAGATATATATTACATAAAATGGCATCAAACTGTGGATCATAGCAAAATGGTACAATACAGAACTGCAGCAATTTTTTCCAAGGAAACAAATGTCCTGATCATAATGGATATTAGAAGATATCTCATTAAACTATCATATATGATGTAATATATACTAATGTCTTCATTAAGTATTCATTGGAAGAAGAAGAACACTATGATGCGCGTATCAGGGCACAGGGGTTCTGCGCAATCTATGGCACCAATCAAGGACAACATGTGCATTCATCATCAAACACCTACCTAGACCAAGCTTAGGGACAGAATATTCTCCACAGTTAAGTGGAGACTGTGGACTGACTTTCACATGAACTTTGGTGCCCCTTATTTGCCCATACCCCCTAGATGTGGAGGCCCGTGGCACTCAGAGGAAGGATAGTAGACTACCAGAAAGAAACTTCATAACCTAGCATCTTATTCAAGGGGAGGAGGTCCCCATCAGTCACAGTCATAGGGAAGGGGAATGGGAAGAAAGTGGGTGGGAGGGAGTAATGGGATGCTGCACGGGATGGGATAGCAGTTGAGATGCAGTATGAATGATTTTAATTTTCAATAAAAAACTGTACCACAGTTTTTTTATCCATTCTTCTACTGAGGGACACTTAGGCTGTTTCCATTTTCTGGGTATTATGAATAAGGCAGCTACGAACATATTTGAGCATATTTCCCTGTTGTGTGGTAGAGCATCTTCTGGGTATATTCCAAGGAGTGGAATAGCTGGGTCTTGAGGAGGACCTATTCCCAGTTTTCTGAGATAGCAACAGATAGATTTCCAAAGTGGCTGTACTAGTTTTCATTCCCACCAGCAATGAAGGAATGTTCCTCTCCACATCCTAGCCAGGATGTGGTGTTAGTTGAATTATTGATCTTAACCATTATGAGGGGGGCATGATGGAATTTCAGTGTCATTTTGATTTGCATTTTTCTGATGACTAAGGAGGTTGAGCATTTCTTTAAGAGTTTTTCAGTCATTTGATATTCCTCTGTTGAGAATTCTCTGTTTACTTCTGAAACCCATTTTTCTATTGGGTTATTTGGTTTGGTGGCGTTTAATTACTTGAGTTCTTTATATATTTTGGATATTAGACCTTTGTCAGATGAAGGGATAGTGAAGATCTTTCCCAGTCTGTAGGCTGTCGCTTTTTTCTCTTGACAGTGTCACCTGCCTTACATAAGCGTCTCAGCCTCATGAGGTCCCATTTATTAATTGTTGACATTAAGGTCTGTGCTGTTGGTGTTCTGTTCAGGAAGTTGTCTCCTGTGCCTGTGTTTTCGAGGCTCTTCCCTACTTTTTCTTCTAACTGAATTAATGTCTCTGGTTCTAAGTTGAGTTCTTTAACCCACTTGGCCTTTAGTTTTGTGCATGGTGATAAATAGGGGTCTAATGCATTTTTTACAGGTAGACAACCAGTTAGACCAGCACCATTTGTTGAAGATGCAATCATTTTTCCATTGAATGGATTTTGATTCTTTGTTAAAAAACAAGTGACCAAATGTGTGTGGATCTATCTCTGTTCTTCAATTGAATTCCATTGATCCACCAGCCTATTGCTTTGCCAGTACCATGATGTTTTAATTACTGTTGCTCTGTAGTACAGCTTGAGATCAGTTATGGAGATTCCTCTGGAGGATCTTTTATTGTATAGGATTGTTTTTGCTATTCTGGGCTTTTTATTTCTTCATGTGAAGTTGAGAATTGATCTTTCATATCTTCAAAATATTTTGTAGGCAGTCTGATGGGGATTGCATTCAATCTGTAAATTGCTTTTGGTAAGATAGCCATTTTTATTATGTTAATTCTCCCAATCCATGATTAAGGTAGTTCCCTCCATCTTCTGATGTCATCTTCAATCTCTTTCTTCAAAGATTTAAAGGTTTTTTTTTTTTTAAAATAAGTCCTGTACTAGTTTGGGTAGGGTTATTCCTAGATATTTTATATTGTTTTTGGCTATGGTTAAGGGAGCAATTTTCCTAATTTATTTCTCTGCCTGTTTGTCATTTCTACATATAAAAGCTACTGACGTTTTTAGTTTATTTTTTATTCTGCCAATTTGCTGAAAGTGTTAATCAGCTGTAGGAGTACTCTGGTGGAATTTTGGTGGTCACTTATATACACCATCATAGGGTAAATTTGACTTCCTCTTTTCCCATTTGGATCCCCTTGATCTCCTTTTGATGTTTTATTGCTCTGGCTAGAACTTCAAGAACTATATTGAAGATATATGAAGAAAGTGGGCAGCCTTGTCTGGTACTTGATTTAGAGGGATTTCCTTGAGTATCTCTCCATTTAATTTAATGTTGGCTATTGGTTTGCTGTATATAGCCTTTATTATGTTTAGATAAGTGCCTTGAATACCCGATCTCTCCAGAACTTTAAACATAAATGGGTTTTGGATATTGTCAAATGTTTTTCTGCATCTAAAAAGATAATCATGTGGTTTTTCTCTTTCAGTTTGTTTATACGGTGGACTACATTGATAGATTTCTGTATGTTAAACCATCCCTGCATGCCTGGAATGAAGCCTACCTGATCATTGTGAATGATGTCTTTGATATGCTTTTGTATTCGCTTTGCGATTATTTCGTTGAGTATTTTTGCATAAATGTTCATAAGAGAAATTGGTCTGAAATTCTCTTTTTTTGTTGGGTCTTTGTGGGGTTTAGGTATCAATGTGACTGTGGACTCATAGAAGGAATTTGGTAATGTTCCATCCATTTCTATCTTTCAGAATATCTCGAAAAGTATCGGTATTAGCTCCTCTTTGAAGGACTGGAAGAATTCTGCGCTGAAACCATCTGGCCCTGGGATTTTTTTGGTTGGGAGACTATCAATGTTTGCTTCTATTTCTATATGTGAAATAGGGCTATTTAATTTGTTTATCTGATCTTGATTTAATTTTTTCAAATGGAATCGGCTGAGAAAATTGTCCTTTTCCCTTAGATTTTCAAATTTTGTGACATAAATGCCTTTAAAGTAGGTTCTTTTGATTCCTTCTATTTCTTCGGTGTCTGTTGTTATGTCTCCCTTTTCATTTCTGATTTTGTTGATTTTGAGATCCTTTCTCTCTCTTTTAGTTAGATTGGCTAACGGTTTGTCTATTTTGTTAATTTTCTCAAGAACCAGCTCTTGGTTTTGTTGATTCTTTGGATTGTTCTCTTTGTTTCTAATTTATTGACTTCAGCCCTGAATTTGATTATTTATAGACATCTACTCCTCTTGGGTATTTCTGCTTCTCCTTTTTTTTTTTTTTTTTTTTTTTTTTAGGGCTTCCAGCTTTATTGTTAAGTTGTTTATGTGGGATGTTTCCATTTTCTTTTTAAATGCACTTAGTGCTATAAATCTTCCTCTTAGCACTGCTTTCAATGTGTCCCACAAATTTGGGTGTGTTGTATCATCATTTTCATTGTCTTTCAGGAAGTCTTTTATTTATTCCTTTATTTCTTCCATGACCCACATGACATTATGTCGAAAGTCGTTTCGTTTCCACGTGCAAGTAGGCTTTCTTTATTTCTCTTGTTGTTGAAGTCCAGCCTTAGACCATGGTGATTGGATAAAATACAAGGTATTATTTCAATCTTCTTATATCTGTTGAGGCTTGCTTCGTGACCTACTATGTGATCAATTTTAGAGAAAATTCTATGAGGTGCTGAGAAAAAGGTATACTCCTTTGCGTTTGGGTGAAAAGTTATGTAGATATCAGTTAGATCCATTTGATTGATGACATTGGTAAATGAAGTTCTTTCCCGGCTTAGTCTTTGATTCAAAGACCTATCCTTGAGTGAAAGTGGGATGTTGAAGTCTCCCACAATTAATGTGTGGGTATCGATGAGTGGCTCAAGCTTTGTTAATAGCTCTTTTACAAATGGGGGAGCCCTTGTACTATAAGCATATCATAGTTCATGTCAGAGTCAGTCCCCACTCACCACACAACCCTGGAGAATGTCCTGTTCATTTGCTTGATCAGAGTAGGTTTTAAATTTTTACTGCTTGTAGTGTCTATGGTTCGTGCAATAGTTTGAGCAGACCCTTCTGGGTGGAGATCTGCCCATAATTATTTGTTCTTGTAGGGTTCTAGGAACCTCTGTGTTCTTCTATTTCCCAATCTCCTATTTTTCTTTTACCTAGAGTCCCAGTAGAATGTCCTTACATTCATCCCAATCTTCTGGTAAGTGAAGACTTTCATGGGACATGCCTTTTGGTTTAGTGTCCAATTATAAGTGCGTATATACCATATGAGTCTTTTTGCTTCTGAGTTAACTCACTTGGTATGATCATTTCTAGTTCTATCCATTTGTCCACAAATTTCAGAATTTCATTCTTTTAATTGCTGAGTATTGTTCCATAGTGTAAATGTACCACAGTTTCTTTATCCTTTCTTCGACTAAGGGATATTTAGGTTGTTTCCAGTGTCTGGCTATTATGAATAAGGCTGCTATGAACATGGTTGAGTATATGTCCTTTTGTGTGGTGGAGCACTTTCTGAATATATTCATAGTCTTGAGGGAGCCCTATTACCAGTTTTCTGAGAAAGCACCAGATAGATTTCCAAAGTGGTTATACAAGCCAAACACAATTCTTAACAGAGGAATACTAATGGCTGAGAAATACCTAAAGAAATCTTCAACGTCCTTACTTTATCAGGGAAATACAAATTCAAACAAATCTTCAATTTCATATTACACACATATGAGTGGATAAGATCCAAATTTCAAGGGACAGTACATGCTGGTAAAGATTTGGAGAAAGGGGAACACTCCTCCATTGGTTGTGGGAGTACAAATTTGTACAACATCTCTGAAAATTAATCTGGTGCTTTCTCAGAGAAGTTAGAATAGGGATAGTAAACTTAATTTTAGAGAAAAATCCAATACACTATAATTGGGAATAGTGTTGAGACAAGACCTAGCTATACAATTCCTGGGTACATACCTGCAAAATGCTTCACAATACAACAAGGACATTTGATAAATTATGTTCATGGTATCTTTATTTGTAATAGCTAAGATCTCAAAACAGCCTGGATGTCCCTCAACCAAAGAATGGATAAAGGAACTATGGTACATTTACAACATGGAAAACTACTCAGCTATTAAAAACAAGTTAATCTTGAAAATTTCAGTCACGTCCTTTAACAGGTTATTTTTATCTCTAAGTCTTGAATACTAAATAATAATGAATGAGTGTTCAGTTATATTATTTGTAATAATTTTAAATGCTGACTATCTTATATAAGCCTGCTTGTATATCGTTCATACAAATGAAAAAATAACTAAACAAGACACCAAAAATGGAGAAATGGAAAATACATGATTGTCATTTAAAAGGTGCTCAGCATGGAGTGTCAGCCTGTGTGCCTGTTGAAGAATAATACAAAGCAACTTTATAGTAGTGAGAGTGTCCTACTCTTCACTTTATAAAGATTCACATCCTGGTATTTAGGTTGGACACGATCTTCCCTAATGATCTAATTGGCTCTAAGTTTCATATCAATTGTGGTAGGTAGTGGCACTTTTAAACGTGTTACTCTTTTCCATTACTGAATAGAGAAATAGGAAAATGAATATAAATAAATCTTTCTTATGAGTTTTGAACGTTAACTGATATATGATTCATTATGGTCTATTTTGTCAGAGAGCAACATTTGAACCAAGTTGGTCAGATTTATGTGAGAACAGGTGAGGTTAATCCACTAGAAGAGAAACCACTTTTTGTAGAAGCGTGATTGTTGCAAGGCAACGTCCTTTTTAATCTCTCTGCCTTCTTCTCACACCATGTGCTCACTCCTTAATGACATATCAATGAGACCATTTACTGTGTTATGATTTTATCTGGTTGGTATGACTGAAGGACAACTGGATGAGACTAAAACTTTTGTCCTTACAAATCAGTAAACAACAGAAAGTAGTCTGTTATGTCTGGTTATGTTATTACAGTAGAGCCTGCAGAGGAATATTACTGTTTATTTTAATCAATATTTATCTCTCATATGTATCTTATATATCTATCATAAATATACATGTAGTTGTGAAAAATCTGTTATTTCATATGAATATGTGTGGTTCAAAAGCTATGCAAAATTACTTTGAAAGATGGAAAGAAGTGAATTTGATGTGTCTCTTTGTCACTTATGGCATGGCCCTTAGACTTGTGATATCACAGTCATCTCTCACCATGACTACTAGAGAACCCTCACACTCAGTGGTTAGTTTACCTACTGCTACAGCCAACTTTGGTGTTTAGTGCCAGAAAAAGAAATAATAATTTCACACTACTAAAAAATTTCCCATTTCAGGCTCCAATCTGAAAGTATTGTCAAATAACTCACTTGAATTTTATGATAGATGAATTTATGATAGATCAGAGAGTGCTCTGTCTTGATTTCCCTAGATCATGTCAACAAACTCTTAACATAGTAGAGGCTTAATGAAAAGCTACTCATGTTAGAAATATTTAGTACCATTCCCCCAGAGAAACAAATTTCTCATGTCAGAAGAGGAATGCTTTGTGATACACAGGAGAATGGTGTCATTAAATCTTCAAAATAATCTGTACAAATTATATGACAGAATTATGTTCTGTTCCACCTAATGTGTTACCCTTTAGGACAACAAAGGGTTGTTGGAAATTATTTATATTTCAATAAAAATTCTAATACTCTGCTTTTCAGAAAACAATCTTATTATTTCCTACATATATGTGTCTTTGGACCATATTTCTCAAAATTTTAACTGATTCAGATGAAACAGAAATGATTTTCCAAATGTGCTCATTTTGCTTAACATGAAATGGAGTCGGTACTATTTTAAACATATCTTTGCATCATTGCTTGACGTATGTGATGATGAACATTGACTATTATCTTTTTTGACCCTTTGATTCACAGGGATATTAACAGCTTTCTAACAAGATATTATTTCTCTGTATATACTCCTTGAAATCTGTAATGTCCCCGTCCCGTGGGTTCAGTTATTCAGGGTCTCGAAGGGGGTTGCGGCCTGTGAATGAAGAATGGGCGAGAGAGAAGAAGACACGACTCAAGAAAGTATGTCTTATCAAGAGTCATTTATTGAAAGCAGGTGTATGATTTTAAAGTGTGCTTCAGGAAGGGAGGGGGAAGGAGGGAGAGCAGTGGGAAAGTACAGAATCTTCCGGGATAGGAACCCTGTGGACAATGTGTGGGGCGAGGGGAGGAGACAGGTGGCCCCGCGGTCTTTTCCCAGAGACCACAGCACGTCAGATGTTCATGTACCGTGACTTCTGAGAAAGGCTACAAAGCCACGGTACACTGACTGTTCCTTTTCTCAGGGCCAAGTTCCCTCTCCTGGGGCCAAGCACGATGCTTGTGGTTTATCTGTTGCCAGGCAAAATGTTTGATAAGTTCTTTCTGTATAGGCTGGCTGGAAAGGGTCAGCTGGAGTTCAACACAACCAGGGTCTTCTCAGCTCAGCCAGGGTCTCTCATCTCCCAACATCTCCCCCTTCCCTATTTAATAAGGGCCCAGCACACCACATGCCAAGGAAAGTCTCACACATTCCCGAGAGTGCTCGCCGTCGGGGTGGCGGAAGGTGAAAACTGGTGCAGAATGTGGGGGCAGTAATTCGCAGTTCTCCATAGGGTGTTATATGGGCAGTGAGCTTAGGAAAAGGAAATGGTTCGATCAAGGCTGGAGCATGTCTCAGAGCCAACCGATCGAGGACCATCTTAGAGGTGCCACTCAGTGCCATCCCGCGTGCAATGGGCAAGCTTCCCTGCGGGGTGCAATGGCCACTGGGTGCACACAGATAAAGGGTCCCTTACAATGTGCAATGGCAATCAGGGCCAGTCGAGTGCAAAGGCCATGCAGAGAGAAGAGAGATAGACTCACTGAAAGTTAGTTATGTAGGACATACAGGCAGACTGCCAGGCCTGGGGGAATGATCTGACCTCTAAGGCAAAAAGGCTGTGCGGTAAGAACTGAGGATGATGGGAAGGGGTTTGATGAGGTTACCAGAAACGCCTGGGACTGATTCGAGCCCTCCATTTGGTATAGCGTAATGCCTGGAAATGTAGGGGTTGTCCATAGGGCTGCTGTGAAGGTTGTTGGACCCTTGAAGTCTCTGTTTTGGAGGCATTATTTTTAATATCTTCTGAGGAGAGGCGGTGGTAATGGACCTGTATATTCTTGGTAGCAGAGTCCACCTGGCTTTTAACAAGGTGGTTAAACGATGGAAGGCCCAAGGCCCAAAAGAAAGGAGGAGGAGGATCCCCACAAAGGGGCCCAGGAGGCTGGGCAAGAGGGTAGAGAGCCAGGGGGAGAAGGAAAACCAATTTTAATACCAGGATTCTTGTTTCTCTCTGGCTCGCCGACGTTACTCCAGGGCCTTGGAAACTTTGTCAAGGCTCTTTTGTGCTAAGCCTGTTTTACTGACATAGAAGCAACATTCCTCTTTAAGAGCAGCACAGAGCCCCCCTCCTTGAGGAAAAGGAGGTCAAGGCCTCTGCGGTTTTGAAGAACTACCTCTGCAAGGGAATCAAGGGATTCCTTTACCTCCTGAATCCCAACTCTCATATTAGAAATATCTCTATCAATAATTGTCTGGAGTTCAGCAAAACCTTGTTTGGAGGTCACCAGGGAGGCAATTCCTGTACCTGCCCCCACTGCACCAAGGCCCAAAATAGTGGCTACGGTGAGGGTCGTAATGGGCTCTCTCTTAGATCGGGGGTGTATGGAGACGCCCTTATCTATAAAGTTCAGGAAATCTTCAGGGTTGTGGATGGAGAAGTGAGGGAATAAGAGGACCGTCACACACCAATCATGTTTGTGGATAAATAAAGGGGTAAAGAGAAAAGAGGCCAGGCCTGAAGAGCAGGCAAAATAAGTACCATTAGGGGCCAAGGTGAATTGGAAGGTGGTATTTAATACAAGAGTCTGATTGCAAACTTCTAATAGGTCTCTGTGGGGAAGCATATTTGGGCCCAGAAGGCAAGTGCCAAAACCAGAAATAGATTGAACTGTAATGGAGTTGTCAGGTTCGGATGTGGAAAGGGCGGGAAGTGTCTCATTGTTAAAGGAGGGGGTGGAAAAGAGCACGATGCCTTCATAGTAAGGGGGGTGGGGGAGAAACATATCCAACATTCTAGGTAATTGGAGGAGTTAGCACTTTTAAAGGTCTGGATAGAGGCATTAGCGAGATCAATAATGAGTTCTGCAGTACTAGGGGGACCAACAGGGATGGTGGGTTGGAACAGGGTAGGGAAAGAAGAGTGGAGGGTGGCAGAAGGATGAGGGGTTGGCTGTAGCTTAGGAGCAGGAGGTTTAGGGGCGGCTGCTACAGGCTTATGAAGCATTTTATTGGGGCCTGCAGAGGCAGCATTTTTATTGGGGACTTCTTTTAAGAGCCTGAATGTAAAGGTTAATCCCATGTCATAACCTACTTTATAAAGGCATAGGACCCACTCAAAGCCTCTGTCAGTCCAAATTTGATGTTTACCTGGGGCGGGGAAGGAGATGGATAGGGGATTGCACCAACCAAGGGTGGTGGAGCGAGCGCTATTGCAAAGGTTTTTTAAGTCATCAAGCGTATAGTAATTATTAACTTCAGGGTGTATCCAAGAACTAGTGACAGAGATATAATCCCAGGGGGAAGATGGCTTCCAATAAGTGGTTCCCGATGTCTCACATCCCCAGGAGGCACAAAAGAAATCATTAGAGCCTCCGCACTTGTAATTATTGGTCCGGGGACGATGAGAAGTGCCAGGGCAAACATATATGCCTCCATTTAGTCCCCAGTACCCTTGTCTTTTTAAAGCCTTATGAAGCAGTATTCGTTCTAAATCATTGTGGCATCCAACATAGTTTTTTCCTCTTATGGGCTGTTCAGGAGCCTTAGACTCATGCGTTGGCCAAAAAATGTTCTCAGTACCCCAGTCAGGGTTAGCCCCGAGTGCCAGTGCACAGAGGTCTACTTGGAGGACCGGCCAATGGGGCTGAGCTCCCAGGGGGCTACCGGAATTCACGATGTCGCCAGCCTGGTTTACAATGACCCATGTGTAATTGAATATCACGTAGGGATTATGGCGGGGGTGGGAGAGGGGAGTACTCACCACCGGGCTCAGGAGGACAAGGAAGAAGATGTGCAGGGACATTCTAGGAGAAAACACATATATTGATTTTTCTCAGGGATTTTCCCTGGGGAGGTCGTTGGGTTAGCCAGTTTGATTAGCCTTTCAGGAAGCCATTGAGCATTTTGTTGAGTCTGGTCATAGACACAGGCATGTCTTTTGCCCCAAATGAGCACAGGGTCTGGTCCATGCCATTGATGAGTCAATGGATCTTTCCATAGTACTTGAGCATAAGTATCGGCAGTTGAAGGATGCCAGAATTTATCGGCAGCCAACTTTCCCTGTCTATCAAGGGTTAAAAAATTAAGGACAAATAAGGCATGATTTAATAAATTTTTATGATTATTATTGATGGGGTATAATATCCCCCCAGAATTTTTGAGTTTTAAAATCATATTTTTAAGGTTTGATGAGCTCTTTCTACTATGACTTTTCCTTGGGGATTGTAGGGAATTCCAGTAACATGTTTAATTTGTAATTGGGCGCAAAAGTTTTTAAAGGAGGAGCTAGTATAGCCAGGCCCATTGTCTGTCTTAATGGTGGAAGGCCAGGCCATAACTGTGAGGCAGGAAAGAACATGGCTGATTACATTCTTTGTAGCCTCCCCGGACTGAAGTATGGCGTAAAGGAATCCACTAAAGGTGTCTATAGATACATAGATGTATTTTAGTTTTCCAAAACGGGCAAAATGGGTAACGTCCATTTGCCACAACTCTCCTGGGGTGAGTCCCCGAGTGTTAACTCCCACATGTGGCTCAGGGAGGAAGGTAATGCAGTGTTGACACTGACGTACAATCTGTCTGGCCTATTCCCTGGTAATGGAGAACATTTGTCTCAGGGTTTGAGCATTTAGGTGGTGTAGTTGATGAGCCTGTGGGGCCATTTGAAGGGGGTGCCGTTCTTGGGATAAGAGAATTAAGAAGCTGTTTCTGGTGGCTAGATCGGCCAAATGATTGCCCCTGGCCAAAGGTCCAGGCAGACCTCTATGGGCACGAATATGTCCGACAAAGAAGGAGCATGTCCTTTGCTGGGTACTTTGTTGGATTTTAGCAAAGAGGGGGGAAGCATTAGTATCTGGCCGAATAAAGGGCACAGTTTCTAACAAAGGAATGGAGCAAGCGACATAAGTACTGTCTGTATATAAATTAAAGGGGCGGTCTTGTAGGGTTTGGAACACTTGGAAGACCGCAGTCTGTTCCACTAGTTGAGCAGAAGAGAGATTAGTCTGAAACCTGGTAGTTTGTCCATCAATAACATAGGCAGCCACACCGGAGGAGGAGCCATCAGTAAAAACTAAGGGGGCTTGTGGGATAGGGGTACTCTTGGTATGTTTAGGAAAAATTAGGGCTTGTTTACTGAGAAAATGGATAAGTTTGTCAGAGGGGAGAAGGTTATCAATCTTTCCCTGGAAGGAAAAGCAATTAACGGCTCAGTCATCGGATGTTTGTAGTAGCCATTGGATTTGGGTGGGGCTATAGGGTTGGCTGACTATGTCTGGGTCTTTTCCAAATATTTTAAGGGAACTCTCTCTTCCCAACCTGAGTATTTTGGCTACTAGGAGGGGATATGGGGAAAGGACTTTTGAAGGGGTAGTGGGTAAATGTAACCAGTATAACAGTTTATTTTGCCATAGCAAACCTGTGGGCAAAAAGTGGTGGGGAGGATCAGCAGCCAGAGAGGGGAAGAGGGGGAGTAATATGAAATGGTCTGATTTGAAATAGAAGCCTCAACAACCTGTAAGGATTTTATAGCCTCGGCGGTCAGTTGTCGAGGGGAAGAGGGTCAGGATCGCCCTGAAAATAGAAAAAACGGGGCTTAAGATCTCCAGTGGTGAGTTTTAAATAGGGGCGCAACCAGTTAATGTCCCCCAGGAGCTTTTGGAAATCATTTAGTGTGTGTAAAGAATCTCTTCTAAGTTCGATCTTTTGAGTGAGAATCTTATGAGAATGTAATTCATATCCTAAAAACAAATGAGGGGGCTAAAGTTGAACTTTTCTGGCGCAATATGGAGCCCAAACTCTTGGAGTCTGGCTACTAGGAGGACCGCAACTCGCAGGAGCTCTTCACCATCGCTCTCCCCCAAAAGGATATCATCCATGTATTGGATAAGGTTAGAAGAGATCATGCTGTCTCAGGATCTATGGCCTGGGCCACATACTTTTTGCAAAGAGTAGGGTATTGGCCATACCTTGGGGGATACCTTTCCACTGGAAGCGAGGAGGGGTCCTATACAATTAACATGGGTAGGCTAAAGGCAAGCGTTTGCAATTTTCCGGGTGTAAAGGGATGCATGTGTACTTTCTTAGGTACCATATATTAATGTATATCATAGATCTTGAGCTGTGGGTTTTCTGTCCAAGAAGTTGTCTCCTTGACAATTAGCTCAGGCTTTTCCCCAGTTAATCTTCAAATAGATTAGTGGTTTTGATTTTATTTTGAGGTTTCTGATCCATTAGACTTGATTTTGGTGCAGGGTGATAAATATGGTTTCCATTTGCATTCTTCTACAGGTAGACATCCAGTAAGGCCAATCTATTTTGAAGATGCTTTTAATTTTCATATTATTGTTTTTGGCTTTTCACCAACAATCATCTGTCACTGGTTTGTGTGTTTTTTCTAACCTCTGATTGAAATCTCTTGATAAGCAATATGATTCTATGGCAAATACCATGCAGTGTGTTTATTATTATTGCTCTGGAGTATAGCTTAAATTAGGGACTCTGAACCTCCAGAAGTATTTTTTTTATAATTTTACATGATTGTTTGTATCTATGCTGGTATTTTTTTAAATGCAGATATATAATTTCTGTTTCAAGTTGTATACAGAGTTTCTTATACATTTTATGAAATTGTATTGAACCTAAAGATGCTTTCTGTCAGATGGATATTTTATCTATGTTATTCCTACTGTTCCAAATCATAGGAGATCTTTCCAACTCATGGTTTCTTCACTCATTGTTTTCAAATGACATGGAGTACTTGACAGACAATGATTTATTTGCTTGGTTAGAGTTATAGAAGATATTTTTATACTATTTGTGGCGATTGTAGGTATCGTGTTTTCACAATTTCTTTCTCAGACTATTTCTCATTTGTATAGGGAGGGATAGTGATTTTTTTAAATTAATTTTGTATCAATCTGGGTTTTCCAGGTGAAGGAGTTCTCCTGTAGAATTTTTGGGGTCACTTATATACACTATCTTATCATCAGCAAGAGGAATACTTTGAA
>NW_026131391.1:0-70819 GCF_903995435.1 Acomys russatus | reverse complement strand
ATTTTCGTTGTTTGGGTATTTGGGCAGAGTCTCAGTCTGTTCGGTAGATCTCGTTCCAGGCAGTCGGGATTTATGCAGCCATGGTGGAAGTGAGATACTGAATGGCTTTCGACCGCGGTTTATATACTTTTCACTGAGTTTGTTTACTCTTTATCACATCACACACTCAGGTCTGCTTATCTATTACTATACGCCACTCATGTTTACTAGCTCAGCTGGCTACAGCTGTCCTTATCACTTCATAACACACTTATTATGGTTTTCTACACTGAGCAGTTGACATTGCTCTTACATGCTCATTACACAGGTTTACATGGCTTACATGTCTCCTTCATTCAGCCTCATGAAGGTAAGTCGGGTAGGAACTCCAACAGAGCAGGAACCTGGAGGCAGGCACTGGAGCAGAGACCACGGAGGAGTGCTGCTTACTGGCTGGCTCTTCCTGGCTTGCTCAGCTTGCTTCCTCACACAACTCAGGATGATCTGCCCAGAGTAGCACCTTCCGCAGTGGGATGATTCCTCCTATATCAGTTAGCAACTAAGGAAAGCCTCACAGATGTGCTCACAGGCCAGCCTGACTGAAGCACTGTTTTGGGTGAGGTTCCCTCTTACCAGAGGACTCTAGGTTTGTGTCAAGTTGACAGCGGAAGCTACCTATGACACCAGTCTTGATCCCGGTCTTTGTCTAAGTCTGTTCAGAAGCAAATGTGTGTGGCTTTTTGTTCTGATTGGCCACCCAGTGGTGTGTACAGACATCATTAGGCTGCGGAGTTGGGATGTGAGACAAACAGCAGAGCACAGAGGGTTTGTGTGGTGGTGGACATGCGGTAGTTCCTCCATCATCCTTGAGGAATGTTCTAATGGGGTTGTCTAAGCCTGCAGATAGTAGCAAATCTCACCGATGACATACGTGACTTCATAATCTAAGCATAGTAAAAACAATAATAATTAACAAAAAGTAGAATTATCTTAACACTATACTATAATAAAGTTATGTGAAGTTATGGTAACTATCAAGTTATCTCTGTGTGTCTGTGTTGTACGTGCATCTGTGTACTTATTGTTCATGTGTATGGGAGGTGCAGGTCCTTGTGTTTTTGCACGTGTAGAGGGCATAGGTCAACACAGGGTGCCTTTCTTAATTGCTTTCTACTTATTTCTTGTATCAGGGTCTTTTATTGAACCTAGAACTTCTCCATTCAGCTGTACTAGCTGGCCAGCAAAGCCTCCCTTTTCTGCCTTCCCAGCAGGAGGGTGACAGATGCACCCTGCCTCACATGGTTTCCATGTGGGTACTGGCAATCCAAG
Source organism: Acomys russatus (assembly GCF_903995435.1). Lineage (NCBI taxonomy): Eukaryota > Metazoa > Chordata > Mammalia > Rodentia > Muridae > Acomys > Acomys russatus. The sequence continues at coordinate 69,511 of NW_026131391.1, read as the reverse complement.
CTCAGCCCTCCATGCCTGCGTAGCTTTTCCAAGTTAGCCATGCCCAGTTCTAGAAACATTTCCATGGACTGTATTCCCCTCTCTTCTTGTGAGTATGTGAGGTCACGGGATGGCTACATGACAAGAGGAAGCAAGATGAATGACACGGGCATTGGGATGTGCTCTTAGGTGCTAATCGGCTTTCTGATTCTGGACAAGAAGGAGGTTCACTGGGCCACAACTGTGCAGTTGATCTCAGGTAACTGGAACTGTAGAAGCAGAACTGGGAGGCGGGGATGGTGGTGCTCCATATCACACTTCATAGTAAATCGAGTGGGAAAGGCCTGAGGAGCAAAGATCCTGCCTGCTCCATGGGGGCCTCCATAGGGCCAGGTGGGAGGGGACTCTCCAAAGAAGGAAACCATTTTTCTTCTACTCATCTTACCATTTCTAATGATGCTCTGGGGTGGTCTGAAAAGGTATGGCCCCAGAGGCTCAGAGATGTCAGTGCTTGGTCACCAGGCACTAATGGGCACTATTAGGGGGTGTGGTCTCATCGGAGGAAGTGTGTCACTGGGGGCGTGCTTTGGAGGTTTCAAATGCTAAAGCCAGGCCTAGTGTATCTCTCCTGCTGCCTGCTGATCCAGCTTTAGAAGTCTTGGCTTCTTCTCCTGCACCATGCCTGCCTTCATACTGCCATGCTTCTGGCCATGACAACAGCGCACTAGCGTGAACCTGTAAGACAGCCCTAATTCAATGTGTCATGGTGTCTCTTCACAGCAAGAGCACATTGACTGTGACATGCTACCAAATATATGTGTGTGTGTGTGTGTGTGTGTGTGTGTGTGTGTGGTATGAGTAAGCATGAATCATCATTTCTCAAAGATAAGCAGATACCTCCATAATTAGGGAAAGAGCTGAGTTTTAATTCCTTCACTAAGGCCAACTTCAGGGGCACAATGTTAAACTTTTACAGATCTATGAAAACAAGTAGTTGCTCCCCTTTCATGGGAATATGTTCCCCATATCCTTCCGCAGAGAAGGTGACGGCCAAACCAAGTACCCAGCTGGTACAGCTCCTCCCAGAGAGAACACGGTGATACCCAGAATACCCTACACCCAGCCCATGTCTGAAATTCACATGGGGTGACATCTTGGGCTTGTGAAAAGAACGCAGAATGTATCTGAACTTAAATCAGGCTAAGTCTCCCAGCTCCTCCAGCCTCTGTTCTCCCTGAGGGCTAAATGGGGAGGGGATTCCTAAAAAGAGGAAAAGAGGTCTTTCTTGAGCATTTCATGCTTACTTTGTGTCTTTGTCCAGGGTTGGAGAAACTGAAGCAGGTGAATGTAGATTGATTACTGGATCCAGTCAGACTGGTGTCTTTTTCTCGAGTTCTGTACCCAAATTCAAAAGCTTTTAAATTTTGAGGATGTAAAGTACCCCGTAAGGACAAAGAAGAGGAGAGAGAGACAGGGCTTCCTTCTCTAGCGACTTGGGACTGGTTGTACTACTGCTAAGGAAGAAAACTTAAACCCACCACATTTTTTTCCTGTAGCTAGAGCTGTAAAAGCAGCTTCTATCCCCAAACTGCAGGGGGTCATAAAAAGGCTCTTAGATCTGAGGTCAGCTCCTGTGCAGAAGCAGGCCACTGCAGAGAGCTTGCTGGCTACAGTAAACTTTGGCCTGCTTGCCTTAGAAGGCTGATGGTAAGGCCCTAGGTCTGTTAACTTATTTGTGAATCTACAGAGAATTAAGAAATAAGAGAGACATAGAAAACAGACCACACACACACACACACACACACACACACACACACACACACACAAGCATTCAAGAGGAAAAGGCGAATGAAGTTCAAAACTTCAACTCTGTATGTACACATAGACAAAAGATCAAACATACAGACCTGTCCATATTCATACATATACTCACCGAATGATACAAAAGCTCATTACATACAGACAATTAGCATACATGTATGTAACACATGTACAAAAATCAGACAGATGGACATATTCACTTATATATAAACATATTTACAACTCATGGATAAAGCAAATTCCAGTGGACTTCAAACCACATTTTTTTGGTCTGGTACTAGTTTTATATTTCTGAGAAAAAGCTCTCTACATCAGAAAAAGAACTACCTCATAGACAAAAAAGGCAATTAATCACACACAAAAAAACTAGATGAATGCAACAGGATAATAGGTTACACGCTTCTCATTAAAATTAAACATTTCTATCTATGTGTACATTACATAACTTCATAATGAGTTCAGAATGACAAAGGTGGACAAGGCCTAAAGGTTAACAGGGTCCAAGAAATTACAAGATATATGTCTTTTCAATTAGGACTGACCTGGCTACACATTATCCAGCTGTATCTTAGTTTCTAGTGACATCAGAACAATAATTTTATTTGACTTTCATTCCAAGATTAGTTAATTGTCTATTTTCTATGCATACAGAGACCGAGGACTTTATCTCTAGTGCTAGTGTGAAAGCATACCTGAGTGATAAACGTATCTCAGGCTTGTCTCTATTCTAGTGATGTTTATGTGTCAGTAACAAGTGAAAAACACAAAATTCCTGGTAGATTTAGTTATTCTGCATGAGGGGCTGAAAAAGCCACTTGAACCAACTTAGGAGTCATTGTCAAGAATCGTGACATCATCCTCATTGTGTCTCTGCAAAAATCTTCCTGGCAGAGAAAAGCAGTTGCATCAGAGCATACACATTATGTATATTGTATGTACACACATATATTTATATTTCTATGAATGGCACAGGAAATACAAGTATGGAAAGGCAATCAGCAGAAGGAGCAATCTAGAGATGAACTACCTAGGGTCTTCGCTTACTAGGTCACACCCATCACAGATACTGCAGCAGTAGGCCACCTCCAGCTAGCTTACTTGCTTGCCTCAAGTCCACTTCTGCATGACTGGCTCCTGACAATTTTGGTGAAACTCAAAGCATTGGTTTAGAGACACATGGGAGACACTTTGGCCCTGAGTCTAATTAATGTTTGAGAAGAACTAAGACTCCCTGTGTTTGGAGTTTCGACCTTAGTGGTGTAAAGTACCAGTTGCGTCTGCATGGGTCACTCAGATGCTGTGTGGCAGAATGTTTGGTGTCTCGTTGACTGCCATAAAAAGCAATGAGTTCTTATGCGTGTTGGCATTCCTCTCTTTCCTGCCTCCAACTAAGGTTTCACCTGCAATTGAGTGATTATGTTGTACAGCCACTAGCCCACTAGAGAAAACTATCCCCTTCCCTGTGAGAAGTTTACCTTTCCAAGTCTGCTATGGCAGAGCTTTCTGGAGGATGGGCCTCCCAGAGCCGCTGCCCCCGATCCATGTCAGGCACTATTGATGTAAGATACACATAAAGAGAGCTCAGTCTCCCCACCTCCAGGGGAAAAGCCCAAGAGTACAGGTATGTATGACACTGGCCTGAGGATCTTGGGCTCCGTCACGATTCCTGAACTGTAGCACTGAATGATTAAGGTAGTTTTCATGGCAGATGTCAGATCAGGAACCTAAAGTTGGTTCTTTCCCTTTCTTTCTGGATACCACTGATTTCTTTTCTTTTCTTTTAATTAATTAATTTATTTATAAGTACACCTGCAGGCCAAAAGAGGGCATCACATCATGTTGTAGATGGTTGCGACCCACCATGTGATTGCTGGGAATTGAACTCAGGACCTCTGGAAGAGCAGTCAGTGCTCTTATCCTCTGAGCCATCTCGCCAGCCCCAATACTACTGATTTCTAAAGTCAGAGCTGAGTGATGGAGAGGGTGGGAACTCAGCTGTAACACCTCTTACTGTTCTGGTGAGCACTGCCTACAACCAGAAAGGATTCCTAATCCTGACAGCACACATGCGGAGTTCCATAGCAACTGCCTTTCCTGGATGTGCTTGATGTTCTCTTATGGGCTTGAGTGTGGGGTGGTGACTACCCTGCTGTCAACTCTTGATCCCATAAGAAAGTCCTATTTTTCACATCATGCACCTGATAGCTGCACAGTGTATTTCCTTCGCCTCTTCTTATGATAATGCTTTTGCTCTGTGCCTGAGGTGACACTAAACTCACTATGGAGCCCAAGCTGGTCTTGAACTCACAGTTCCCTTACTTCAGCTTTGCAAGTGCTAGGATTATAGGGCTAGCCCTGCATTTCTGGTATATGGTAATGCTTAAACCCTGCTGAGTGACAGCAGTGGACCTGAACGTGTGCATCCCAATCTAGTGACCCGCATGCTTATTAAGCAGGGGAGTTAACATGTTGAGCCAGTGAGGCAGGAATGGCAGCTTTCTCAAGGGCTTTGTGCAGATGGAGGAAAGTGCTCAGGGACCAGTCGCTGCCCTTCTGCGTCTCTAGCATCAGTGACAAGATAGAAAATCTAACTTAGGGAATTTACTCTCCAAGAATAAGAACAAAATCCACTTCTTGAATGGGGACGTTTGGGAATTGGATTGGAAGCCCTGGAACTCTAAGGGATGAATAATCAGTGTCAACACCCCTTTCTCTACTGGAAGACGACTCAGAAGTTGGCTGTAAGAGATGAGCCTTCCAAACAACAGGTTTAATACCTTGATGAACATTACCACCAAGAGCTGTGACTGTAGGTTCCTCTGGAGCTGACCCCAAATTTACCCCTTGGTGTTAAAAAGTGCCAATTAAGTAATAAAAACCAAAACATTGGTCAGATGTAATTAGTTTGAGAATAGAGTTTTACAAGGCACCTCATGCCATGCCAAGCAAACAAATTAACCTGTCTGAAGATGCACACAGTGATGTGGACAAGGAGCACAGGGTTCTCAGATTGGACCGTCTCTGTGCTGTTTCTTAGTATGTGCATTTCTGGGAACAGGAAACAAATTCTGGATCCAAACAGTTGAGACACAGTTTATGTGATCACTCCCCACCCCCTCATTAAAGATGTCTTTAAAGACTCCAGTTGTTCTAGGCTTGATTGAAAGTGTAACGCATTTTATTTTATTTTATTTTGTGTGTGTAACGCATTTTAAAACACAATTTTGATACAAAAAGTCTCCAAAGGCATTGCCAACAAGTTACCCAACATAAATGCATTTGGAAGGTTGCTGGGCATTTCTTGGCCCACCTCTGAAAGAACATCCTTTCAGTGGTTCCCTGGAACTACTAAGGACAAGTGCCCTGTCCTAGGCACCCCTGGGGACCAGGTGGGCTCCTTTGCTGTAGCTCTCTGTTCAGTTTATGAGGACTGAACTCAACTGTCTAACCTTAGCTGTTTTATCTCCAGACTATGTGGATTGTGTCAGATGGTCAGTGGGGATAGACATCTGAGCCTAAGGACACAGAGTGCATCTAGTCAAGAAGTCATTGCACTTCTGTTATTTCTGCGTCTACAGCTTGGGAAGGAGAAGGAAGAGGGAGAGAGATAAGAGTGACAGTAACGCTGACAGACAGTCACCTACAGAGGCGCTAGGTCATGTCCTGGCCACTGCTCTAATATTTCAACTCTTTGATCCCGACTTCTCTTGCTTCCTTAAGCAAACATTGCAAACATTATTCCAATATGTTGTTTTAAGTTGGGAAACTCTAACACAAGTAGTCAGGAAATTGACTTATACCATTGAAGATTGTCCATTAGAGGAGCATTTGAGGGCTGCGACTTGAGCAAGCATCCTTCTGCGTAGTCATAAACAGGAAGCTTCCTGGTTTCCTCATCATCAGTCTTTGGGATACAAAATAGAGAAAGAGAGGGGAAAGTGTGTGTGTGTGTGTGTGTGTGTGTGTGTATATGTGTGTGTGTACGTGCACCTCTGTGCGCCTGTGGTCAATTGAACTACAGTTTTTTGTAAAACTACAGTTCTATTGAAAAAATATTAAACTTAGCAATGATATCCCATGGGGGCTACCTTGAAACATTAGTGAGGGCTGGAGATATAGCTCAGTGTTAGAGAGCTTGCATAGTATATGCAAGGCCCTGAGTTCAATATCTAGGATGGGGGAAAAAACAGGAAGAAAGGAACAAAAAGAGAAGAGGAGGAGGTGGTAAGAGTGTGTGTGTGTGTGTGAGAGAGAGAGAGAGAGAGAGAGAGAGAGAGAGAGAGAGAGAGAGAGAGAGAGAGAGAGAGAACGTGCGCGCACGCGCGCGCGGGCATTCCTCAAACAAGGTTGCCTCTAGAGATTCCAAACTGGGAACCAGGATACTGCTTTGAAAATATTTAAATTCTAAAGTTTCCTTGTAAAGTATTAACAGAAACTGGTTAACTTTTTTTTATGTGCAACTCAATTTCTGTCGCGTAAAACATAAATTATTTAATGTTTCATTTACAGTCTTAGAGAGGCAGACAGATTTAATCCAAAGTCATAAATTCAATAATAAAATTAAATTAAAAACAGACAAAAACCATGATCAAGCCAAACACACCAGCTGCACAAGATGTAACAAGACACTCTGGTTGTTGCTACTCAGAGTTGTGAACATCACAAGGATAAGCTTCCCTGCATTGTATGCAGCTTGTTAAAAAGCTTGAAAAATATTCCCCAAAACAAAATACACTCAATACATATGCACACTGTATGAGAAAAGCAAGAATCAAGCAGACAGAACAGCAAGTGGCTCCCAGTTTGCTAAGCAGCAGCCAGATCTAGGGATAGCACACTCTAGACAATGGCTTCATTCGACCAAACAAAACAAAACAAAACAAAAGTTGTAGGAAAGCTATTGTAGAAAGAAAAGAATTAGCTGATCACTGTGATTTGAGACCATCTTGATCTACAAAGTGAGTTCAGGACAGCCAACGCTACACAGAGAAACCTTGTCTCAAAAAACAAAAAACAAAAGGAAGGAAGGAAGAATTGTATTGACTGCTAACAGCTGGGTGGCCCTAGGGCCTCAGTGTCACAGCAGCAGGAAGAGGAAACACAGGTGCCTAGAGGGCTTGGTGCCACTGCAGCAGGAAGAGGAAATGCAGGTGCCTAGAGGCCTTGGTGCCACAGCAGCAGGAAGAGGAAACACAGGTGCCTAGAGGCCTTGGTGCCACAGATGCAGACATTCATTCTGAGCCAGAACAGCCACTGCTGCTTTTGTGGCTTCAGAGCTTTTACCGAATTTGACTGTGGGGTGGGGTAACAGGTTGAGACAGGGTATCTCTGTGTAGCCTTGGCTGTCCTGGACTCATTTGAAGACCAGGATGGCCTTGAATTCACAGAGATCTGCCTGCCTCTGCCTTGCTGAGTGCTGGGATGACAGGCGTGCACCACCATGCCCAGCTTTTTCCAAATCTTGATGCCATTTTTATACTCTATGGGGACAAGGCAAGGGAAGCGTGTGGACTCCATTGGATTATAATGTGTTTGTAGACGATGGGTAGGGCGGGGTATTAGAGGAGGGCAAGACATGTAGGAACATGCAACCTAGTGAGACTGTGGCACAAAATTAACTGACTTGTTTTCATTATCCATTACTCATTAATATACAACAACCAAAAGCAACTGGGGGAGTTTACATACTAAAGTATTAAATAATAAGAGGTTCAGTTCATCTGGCAGTTAAGCTGTAGGAGTAGAGTGTGGTGGCACCCACCTTTAATCCCAGCACTCAGGAGGCAGACCCAGGCAGATCTCTGTGAGTTCAATGCTAGACTGGTCTACAAAGAGAGTTCCAGGACACCTAGGTCTATCACACAGAGAAACCCTGTCTTGAAAAACCAAAACCAAAACCAAAGCCAAAGCCAAAACCAAAACTACCAGCTGATCCCTGGGATACTGGGGATGAATAATTGGACTTTCTTCGTTTAGAGGTGGTAAAAATAAGGACACAGCTAGCCTCTGTGGTACACGTCTGTAATCCCAGCACTCGGGCACTCAGTAAGGCAGAGAGGGGCAGACTGATTCCTGTGAGTTTGAGGAAAGCTTATTCTATAAAGTGAGTCCAGGATAGCCAAAGGTACAGAGAGAAGCCTTATCTCAAAATAATAAATAAATAAATATAAGGACACAAAGGCAGGGGGAGCAATCAGCTAGGCTCTCAAGGCCTGTTCTCCAAGCTTTGCAAGCCTCAAGTGTGTCATAAATGGGGTGATTCTGGACAACAGAGATGGCAGGTTTGGCCTCAAGGCAATGGGTGGATGAGGCCTCTCAGAGGCGCCCCTGTCAGGGAGACAGCCTAGCACAAGGAGCCATGGTGCTTTCAAATACTTTACAGTGTGGTCCCTTTTCAAACATCCCCCAGTGTAGGAGAGTCAGGCGTAGGGTAACTGAGGTAGAAGAGAAGAGATGTGTGTCCCTCACAGTGAGGCTTCAGAACAAATCCTGTCATTTCCAACTCAACATTCCTATTTTGGGGGATAGTTCCCAGGGGCTGATAGTGTGGCTGCCATTCCTTACTTAGTATTCCCCGCGTGTACTCACGTATCCTACTTTCTTCTCCCCACACACCCTCCTGCTGGAAGCAGAGCTTCCCTGATGAGCTCCACTGTCTGAGTACACGAAGTATAGAGAGTTAGATCACTGGACCTTGTTCCATTGCGTTTCCACACACAACGAGGGACAAAGCTGCCTCGGCATAGTTCAAGGCCTTTTCCACCTGACCAACAGAATCAGTGGACTGTACCTTAATAAGAGCCTTTTGGTTTTTAAAAGGGTCGTCACCATAGAGTTTATCTGCTTTCAGAGACCCAGAGTTTGAACTAGAAAACAAATAGATATGTAGGTCTCTCCCTGCCATCTGTAGCTCATTTTCCATGGTTTTAGGTACCTGTGGTCAATATGGTCTGAAAATGTTAGGAGAAAAATAAAGTTATGAGAGAAATAAAAGTTCTTGAGCTTGTATGTTGATTCATGCCTTTCTATTGTAATTTCCTTACGTTTTATTTACTAGTTGTTGTTAATGTCTCTCTGTGCTTAACTGCATATTAGAGACCTGAATGTATATGAAAAACAGTGTAAATAAGGCTTTGAACAATCTGCAGCTTTAAGGACTGCTATGGGAGCTTGGAGATGTTGGGGACGACAGGCCATATGGACAATGATAAGCCATCTTGTCTAAGTCTGCACCTTTAAGTCTTTGTCTTTCCCAGAGCTTGCCTTTCACCAGAAACTAGCTGACCCTGCTGTGAGTCAGCAGTTAGAGTAAAGACAGATAGGGATGGAGCGACCCTGCTGTGAGTCAGCTAGATGAAGACAAAGCAAGATACCCTATGTGGCAGGACATTATGACCCTGCCTGGAATTCCCTATGCTTTGAGAAAAGCCTGCAGCTGGGTTGCTACAGCAATATGCTACCCTGCTTTCTGAACTATAAAAGCTGCTGCCTGACTAATAAAGTTTGAGAGTTTGATCAATCAGACTTGTTCTCCTTTCTTGTGTCTTGCATTCTCAACAGGTGACCTACCTCCCGAGTTTTAGTCAAACCCCGGAGGTCGGGTCATGGAGCTTGGAGCCCATCTTCCTTGACTAAAAGGGACCTGGTTCAAGTCCTCTGCACTTACTATCTCAAGTTGCCACTAGTTCTGTTGTTGCTTTGCTTTGGGTTTTTTGAGACAGGGTTTCTCTGTGTAGCCTTGCCTGTTCTGGACTTGGTTTGTAGACCAGGCTGGCCTCAAACTCACAGAGATCCTCCTGCCTCTGCCTCCTTGAGTACTGGATTACAGGCGTGTGCCACTGCATTTGGCTAAATTGCCACTAGTTTGAGGCAAGTGAATGCTTACAAGTAGAATACACATGACAGCTGCCAGTACAGCTCAAAGTTTCAATTTTGCAATTTTCTGTTTCCTTCTTCCCTAGTGGTCTGGCAAATCCATTCCCATACAATGCAAAACATGCGTCAGAGTTCACAGGTCTGCTTCCACATGTGGATCTTCATGCCTGTGTTTCAACCTCAGCGTTGACAGTTCAGCACCTTGATAACTGCCTTCCTGCATTATTTGTGACTTTATACCTCCTACCTGTCCACCCTCTTGTGTTTCCTTGATAACAGGACCTCACTAAAGGGAGAAATAAACTCAAAGCTCTAGTTCACCTTCATAAAATAGGCCCAAAGCTGAGAATCAATCAGGAGAACAGCTTTGGGGGTTATGCACTTTGTGTTTCTGCCAATCGACTGTTGCGCCCTCCCGCCGGCAGGAACGACGCAGACACCAGGATTCTTCTCAATTGCACCTTATTGGGATCACCCTTGAAGCTGAAGCGAAAAGACCCCGAATGCCTGCGAGCACATTGTTAAGTATGGTTAGTACATGGCGTGTCAAGGTCTCATAGGCTGTAATTGGATGCCTCATTAGCATTTATCCTTTTTCTTGCTATTCTTCTCCATTTTCTTGTTTATTCCTTCTGTTTCTGACATGCTATCTTGGTGATTAGCTAACATTCGTTGGCCATTTTTGATAACGTCCTCGCATCTCTTATCCTCCAGGCAAGCACGCACCAGGCGCCATAATGGTTTCCTCCTTGCCCGCAACTTTCGTTATTCTGATGCTCTGTCTATGTCTTGGCCTAATTTATCCCAACTAGCAAGATTTAAAGAGCCAGTGGGTTCAAACCAGGGGGCAACTTGATCCACTTCCTGTAAAAACCCCTGAATTGTTTGTTCCGAGACCTTCAGTTTGCGCTGCTTAAGAAGTTCTTGTACCAGTTTGAGGAAGGTCGTTGAATGCTGATTTCCCATTTTGCGCTATTCCCAACAAATGCACTCCTTTCTGTGCCGATGACAATTCAAGCAAAAACAACACCACAAAACGAATGCTGCCCACAACAAGAGTAGCCCTGCAGCCAGAAGGGGGTCTATGCCAAATGGGGGCATGCCCTTAAAGGGAGACTTACCGGTATTGCCACTCCGCGCGATGAGTTCTGAATCCTCCCGGGGTCTCTTGATCCCGAGGGTCCTCGCAAGTGTCTAGTGGTCCAAGCGCTGTTTTCGAGGTCCTGGGTTTCGGCACCACTTGTTGCACCCTCCCGCCAGCAGGAACGACGCAGACACCAGGATTCTTCTCAATTGCACTTTATTGGGAGCGCCCTTGAAGCTGAAGCGAAAAGACCCCGAATGCCCGCGAGCACATCGTTTAAGTATGGTTAGTACGTGGCGTGTCAAGGTCTCATAGGCTGTAATTGGATGCCTCATTAGCATGCCCACAGTGGAGAGGGCTGCATCTGAGTGCTTCATTAGCATGCCCCTGTTCGGGAGGGGTGCATTGAGAGGGCTTATGTCTGCACATGCGCGGGAGTGGTAACGGTTGCTGCCATTATTGGGTGCGGCCGCGCCTTACAGTTGGGCAGTGCGGTCACCAGGGGAGATGGCGACTATACCCCTAGGGGATGAAACAAGAATTTTAACCTCTCCAGTAAAATCACTATCAATGACTCCAGGATGAACTATTAACCCCTTAAGCATGGAAGAAGATCTACCAATAAAGAGTCCCATAGAATTAGGGGGTAGGGGGCCTCTGAAATCAGTGCCTACAGGTTGCACCCCCATTTGCGGAGTTAATACGAGTCGGGTGGTGCAGCAGAGGTCCAATCCTGCAGACCCCGCCGTGGCTCTCCTGGGTTGTTCGGGGGTCTGAAGTTGGGCATAGGTGTCTGATGGTTGTTCTCCATGGCCCCATACATTTGTGGGCCCTGGGGTCGAGGGCCCCTCTGCCCGTTTTTTGGCCGGGCGCCACCAAATCCCGGAGTTAGGGGCTGACCATTAATGTCCTTAACCGACCTGCACTCATTAGCCCAATGGTTCCCCTTTTTGCATCTAGGACATCGCCCCGGTCCTGTACGTGGCTCCCTTTTCTGACCCTTCTCTGGACATTGGCGTTTTAAATGGCCAGGTTTTCCACACCGGAAACATGCCCCTGGCGTACTGCCTTTTCCCTTTGTCATCTGCATCACTGCAACTGCGAGGCCGGCATTAGTAAGAGGACCTCCTAGTTCTCTACAGGCCTTCAACCAGGCCTGTAATCCTTTAACCTTCCAAGGGGTAATTGCAGTACGACATTCTTTGGTACACTGCTCAAAAATAAGCTGTTCTACCAGAGGCATAGCAGTGTCTGGATCGCCAAAAATTCTGCCTGCAGCTTCCATCATCCTTGCCACAAAATCAGAAAAGGGCTCCAAGGGTCCTTGTAGGATCTTAGTTAGTTCCCTCTGAGCTCCCCATGATTGGGTAGAGACTTCCACGCCTTAATAGCGATTGTATTAATTTTTGCATATACCTCTGGGGGATATCCGGTTTGGGCATTAGCGAACCGTCCTTGGCCCATGAGCATATCAGTATCCCATGCTGCATTCCTAGCTCTTTGATTTTGGGCCGCCTGTTGTTGAGCCATATCCTGATAAAATGATTTAAAATCTAAATATTGACCCATAGTCAGACAAGCCTTAACTGTGCTATACCAGTCTGTCGGGGTCATAGCCTTGTTGGCCAGCCTTTCCAGTTGGGCATGCGTAAAAGAGGCTTGAAGGCCATATGCCTGAACTGACTCTGCAAGGCTTTTGAGTTCTTTGAAGTCCAAAGGTTCATGGTATCTTTGGTTGTTAGGGCGCGGCACTTCGCAGCTCTCCACAAAAAGCCTCTCTAGGGAGAAGGCAGGAAGGACAACCATTCTCATTATGTTTATTACCTACCAGCAGTCAGCCTACTGGAGTTATATGGCAGGGAATACCCCTTTTGTGGATACATCCCAGAACTTCCCTGTCTAAAACTCTGAGTCACTATCCTTCTGCTATAGCAACACTGGGATTGCCAGGATTACAACAATGCATCTAACATTTTGGGTATCCCCCCACAAAAATAATTGTGCCCTACACTACTCAACAAATAGAGGTGCTATTAGCTACGATTGATGATTGGGCCATATTAAGATGTAGTTTTGATGGTGAATTTGATAATCATTTACCTAAAGATCCAATTCTACATTTTGTTAAAGAACACCCCATTATTTTCCCAAAAGTAACAAGGAGCCAGCCCTTAGAGGGTGCCTGTACTATATTTACTGATGGATCAAAGACCGGATGTGGCGCTTATGTATTGGATGGAAAAGAGCTGATAGTTATTCAATTTGCTCCAGCATCCCCCCAAATTATTGAGTTGCGTATTGTGCTATTAGTATTTCAAAGACATAAAGAGGCATTTAATTTGTTGTCAGATTCCCAGTATGTTGTTAATATTTTAAAAGAATTAGAAGTGGCAGGAAAAATTAATATTAAAAGCCTTATTCAACCTATTTTAGTTCAATTACAACAAGAGATTTGGTCCCGTAAAAATCTTTTTTTTTGTTCAGCATATTAGAGCTCATTTGAATTTGCCTGGTCCTCTGAGTGAAAATAATGATTTAGTAGATAAAGCTACACACGCTATTTTTTTGTTTTGTGGAATGTCTAATGTAAAAAAGGCTCAACAGTTTCATTCTCGATTTCATGTGAATGCAGGCACCCTTGCACGCCGCTCTCAAGTGTCCTGTGCTGATGCGTGGGGTATTGTCAAGGCTTGTGGTGCATGTGTTCCCTTTTTGCCCAATCCCTCATGGGGTGTGAACCCTAGAGAATTATGCCCCCTACATATATGGCAAATGGATGTAACTCATGTTAATGAATTTGGAAAATTAAAATATGTGCATGTGTCAGTGGATACCGCTTCAGGTATCATTTTTGCTTCAGCCCTTGCTGGGGAAAAAGCCAAACATGTTATATCACATTGCTTTGAAGCCTGGAGTGCTTAGGGTATCCCAAAAAAAAAAAAAACTGACAATGGTCCTATATATACTTCTGCTTCTTTTACTCAATTTTGTCAACAAATGGGTATAGAGTTAAACCATAGATTGCCCTATAATCCTCAGGGACAAGACATTATAAAACGAGCTCATATAACTTTAAAAGACTGTTTATTAAAACAAAAAGGGGGAATAGCCTCTGGCAGAACACCAAAGGAGCGCCTGGCTATTGCTCTCTTGACCTTGAATTTTTCTCATCTGGATAAAGATGGCCGTTCTGTGGCTGATCGACATGGCTCCCTGGAGCCTGCCTCTAAGGGCATGGTCCTCTGGAAGGATGTTCTCACAGGAAAGTGGAATGGACCTGATCCTGTAGTGGTGTGGGCAAGAGGCTCTGTTTGTATGTTTCCGCAGATGCAGTCACAGCCCATCTGGGTTCCTGAGAGACTTACCAGATTGGCTGCTTCTAAGCAAGATGTTTCTTCTGAAGTGTCTACTGATGATAATCTTTTTTCACAAAGGGAGGACTGATGAAATTCGATGGGGTATTTTGTCAGTGTTCCCTAGTCCTTTGCCCTTACAGCACTCTGCCACTGTTTTTCCTCGGCATTCCTTGAGCAAGATCCCGGCTCATGGGTCCTCTGAAGCCACTGCAAGAAGAGATGTGCTGGGTGACTACATGGGCAGGAGAAGAAATAGAAACAAATTCCCGGAGGATGTTTTTGGCCGTCTCAATGTTGTTGTGGGCAATGACCAAAGCTTCCTGAATGTCCTGGTAGGAGTAGCCCTGACTCATGAGGCGCTCAATCTCACTTGAGAGCTGCGGCGAGGGGGCAGTGGCAACAGGGCTAGCAGTGGCACCTCCACCTTGTTGATAGCTACTTGCTTTTCATTCAGAGTTGATTCTCCGAGGGAATGGTTTGGGGGGCCTCTCAGGAACTTGGGAACCCTCATTGAAGTTTGTGGGATCTCCATCCAGAGGCAACCAGCCGGGGGGGGGGGCTGGTATTGGAGATGTCAGACAGGGTTCGGCGGGCCAGTACAGCTGGCACAGGTGGCTTAGGCACATCATGCCCATCATCTTCGTTTTCTGATTCAGTTCCCTGGCCTGTGGAGGCACCCTCAGCTATGACCTTATTTCTGTATCACTGCGGCTATTGTTGCCACTATAGCAGTTTCTGCCACCTATGCCCATTGGTGCTGCTCACTGAGTGGTCCAACTTGAGCCTCTTTTCTTCGAGTCTTTGCTTCTGTTTGAGAATGAGTTCATTCACCAAGAAATTGGGATGGATGATCAATATTGTCCACAACATAATTACACTTGGGACATCTATTATTGTCCTCCAAACTCTGATGAATACACTTGTAACAAAAGCTGTGGCCACATTTTGTCATGTATGCGTCCTCAATCATATCAAAACAGATGGGACTGAGAAGTCCCACTGAAACCTGGAGGTTGGCTGTATTCTGTGGAGTCAATAATACTACTGTGTGATGGAGAAGGAGCTTCAAATTGAGGCACTGTGCTTCCACTCTTTTAATATCCTCTTCCAAAACACTTAGTTCCTTCTGGATCTGTTCCAATTGCTAATGGTGACACGTCCAATGATTTCACTTTGAGATCAGCATTCGAGATAGCCCAGCTTGGATGTCAATGGAAGTATTCGGGTCTCTGTGTAACAGCTATCCCCTTTAATAACATATCCTATTCTGCTAACTTGTCCAGACAATTGTCTAAGTATCTTACAGGTAATTGGACCGGAGAATTTGAAATCCTACTAAAGGAATTGAGGACTTCAATTGTTCACGTCAATTCCACACGAGTTGACCTCACCATGGCTACCGACCTTTCACATTGGATTGCTCAAGCCATGGGCCATCTCCGGGAATGGGCGGGCATGGGGGCATTGGGCCTCTGCCTCATTCTTATCGGCTGCCTCGCGTTCTGGTTTATGTGCCGATTGCACATTCAACAACAAAGAGGAAATGCCATGGTTGTCCAAGCTTTGCAGCCCTAGAGGATGGCCAATCTCCACAGATTTGGCTTGGTTATATGAAGGATCTATGAGCAGTCCCCCAGATCATCATGCTCAGGATGCGAGGCTTAGCACTGCAGGGATGGCACTGCATGAAGACCAGCGTCATCCTGAGGAGCATGTCTGATTGCATACAGGTTAGTGTCCCAGACCCTGTCTCCAGGAAAAAGGCACTGGGTTGGGTGTGGCCAAGCCAGACTCCCTGAGTGGGGTTTGGCTGGGCCATTACAATCTCCCATTTTGACAACTGGAGATCAGACCTCTACTCCCGCCTGTGGCGTTTTAAAATAAAGAAGGGGGAACTGTGGGAAGCTGAAGCTCCTGGCAACCTGCAGGCAGGATGACTTGCAATTCTGCTCCTGGCTGGTAAACAAGTCCTTATTTGGGTTGTGGGCCGTGCTTTGCTCTAATGTATGCACCCCACCTTGTCGGGAACCAATTGGAGCTACCGACGTAAGAGCTGCTGATTGGGTGAGGCAGAGGATTTAAAAGGGGCGCCGGGGTGTTGGGGAGAAAGAAGGAAAAGAAAAAGCTTGCTGAAAAGGTTCCTGAATAAACTGCCTGGAGAAGAACGTTTGGGTCGCATCCTTATTTTCCGCTGGTCGGAAGGGTCGCGACAGGCATGCTCATACAAAGCCAGAAATTCTCAGTTGTCCAGATGTTCTAAGGCACTGCAGCTAAGAGGAATACCTAAAGTAGATATAGGCAGGACAGCTAGCTGGGTATTGACACAGATAGGTATGTTCCAAGTCTGTGGCCTTCTCCACTGTGCAAGGATAGACACTGTAAGAATTGTCTTAAAGAAGTTCTTGGTTAATGACCTTCAGGCTGATTTCTACCTCTTAGTTAACTCTTTTCAGGCTGATTTGTGCTCCATGGTAGTGTGCTCAGCCAACATGCACAAGTCCTTGGATTTCGTTCTCAGTGTTAGAAATAAATTCTTTACCATTACTCCTTCCTTAAACACATTCATCTATAATGAGCATATTAATATATGCCTGTTAAATACAGCCTTGTATGTTATTTATTCATATAGAAATGATACCCTGGTCTTTTTCATTTCGTTTTTTAAAATGGGAATATATATATGTATATATATGTATATATATATACACACACACACACACATATTTTTTTTCTAAACAAAAAAAGCAAAGCTAACTGCCAACTGAAGTTGCTGATCCCCACAGAGAGAAGAGACTCTAGAGACTAATTTCTATGATGAAAGCCATAGCTATCTTTAATACCTGATCTCCAACTATGCTACAGAGTCAGATGAAAAAAACCTGCATGGTAGTGGCACAAAAACAGATGCATAGACCAGTGCAACAGGATATAGATCCAAGAAATAAGTCCACATAGTCACAGCCACCTGATTTCTGACAGTGCCCAGACATTTTGAAGAGAAGACAATACATGTTGCTGAGAAAGCTGCATGGACACAGAGAAGGACAAGCCTAGGTCTGTAACTCTCACCATAGACAAGTCAATGTAAAGTAAACCAGAGACCTTAGTGTAAGGCCTGAAATGTTGAAACTGCTAGAGGAGAGCATAGAAAAACATCTCAAGGTAAAGGCATAGACGATGACTGACCAAAAAACAAAGCCAAAACCAAAAAATTTTTCCTGCTCTAAAAGTTGTATATGGCAAGAATTGACAAATGTAGGGCTAACTAGGATGGCTTAGCTCAAACATGAGGATCAAGTTCAAATCCCCAAAACCTACACAAAAATTGTTCCATTTGTTGTGAATTATGGCCCTTTAAGCAAAACAACTCGCTTCTTCGTCAGATTAGCTGCATCTTGTCAGAGCCCATGATGATCAAGTTTGTGGCCAGTGACATTCCCTCACAGAGGAGGTAGAGAGGGTCGCTAAACCCTCATGTGGCCACTGACATTCCCTCACAGAGGAGGTAGAGAGGTCACTAAACCCTCACCTGTGGCCATTGACATTCCCTCATAGAGGAGGTAGAGAGGTCACTAAACCCTGACCTGTGGCCACTGACATTCCCTCACAGAGCAGGGGGAGAGGTCACTAAACCCTCACCTGTGGCCACTGACATTCCCTCACAGAGGAGGTAGAGAGGTCACTAAACCCTCACCTGTGGCCACTGACATTCCCTCAAAGAGGAGGTAGAGAGGTCCCTAAACCCTCACCTGTGGCCATTGACATTCCCTCACAGAGGAGGTAGAGAGGGTCACTAAACCCTCACCTGAAATTCCAGTTACTTCTCCCAGCCATTTGTATGTAACTCTGCCCTGATTGCAATTTGCCTTGGCCTCTTCTTGGGAGATGCTCGTGTGTATAGGCTTGAGAAGGCTAACTGAGATGAGACTCCATATATGTGGCCATAGGAAGCTATCATCCGTGCTAAATGGAAACTTCCTAAGCATGGCTGCTTTGGGAGTCACATAAACTCCTGCCAGTTAGCCCTCTCCTGTGCTCGGTTAGGAAGCCCAATAAGCTTGTTGTTGGGACCTTGTGAGGAGGACGGAGGGGCTGTTTCTGTCTCCATAGGGAAAGAACTTTCACAACAGTACCTGTAACCACAGCTTTGGGAAGACACAGATGATGATTGGCTAGCCAGCTTAGCTGAAAGAGTGAGCTGACATGCACTGAGTCAGCCTGTCTCAAGAGAATAAAATGGGGAGGGGTAGAGCACAACACTTGAGGGTTCCTCAGGCCTCTTCAAATGTGCCTGTGTGCATGCGTGCATGTGTGTGTGGTGTGTGTGTGCATGCACATTTGTATACAATTGACAAATGGATACACATGACACAAAATGTTTATAGGAAAGAAAGCAGCCATCAGAGTGAAGACTGCTCACAGGATGGAAGCGAATTTTTTGCTGAGGATGTATCTGACAGTGGAAACATTTCTATATAGGGAATTAAAGAATAAACAACAAATAATCTGGTCAATAAATGAGGAAATGAATTGGATAGTTTTCAAAGAAGAATAAACATATGAAAATAATACAGCATTCTTAGCCGTCAGGGAAATAAATACAAATTGAGACTACATCTTATTATAGTCAGATATGCCAGCAGCAAGAAAACAATCAATTTCCCAAGGAAAAGTTAGAGGGAGAGGTGGGGGTGGGGGTAGGGTGTGGGGGTGTGAAAATAAACAAAGCCAGGTGTGGTGGTGTGTGGAAGTGGAAACCATCCTTGGCTTCATAGTAAGCTCAAGGCTGGCTTGTGCTATATGAGACCAGTCCCAAAAATTAAAATCAATAAAGGCAAATGAATATCTTTTGTTTGTTTTTGAGACAGGGTTTCTCTGTGTGGCCTCTGTTCTCCTGGACTCATTTTGTAGACCAGTCTGGCATTGAACTCACAGAGATTCACCTGCCTCTGCCTCCCAGAGTGCTGGGATTACAGGCATGGGCAACTTTGCCTGGCAAGTAAGTATTTTAAAAGAAAGGGAGGAAGAAAAGAAAATAACAGTTCCCAACCATTGGTACGAATTTAATGCATTATTGGTAGGAATTAAGAGAGTGCAGTTTCTATGACAGTAACATTGAAGTTACTTAAGAATCAAAAATCAAAGCAGGATGTGGTGCTGCACTCCTGCAGCCCCAGCACTTGGGACACAGAGGCATGCGTATTTCTCTCAGTTTGAGGACAGCCTGTTTTGTGTTGCAAGTTCAGGTGAGACCCTATCTCAAAATGGAATAAAATAAAATCAAATCTAAGAACCACTGTATGGTCCAGTTATACAACTCCTGGGTCTATACCCAAAGGAATCAATGTTAGTGAAAAACAGAAATTCTTGCACATCTGCGGCTTTTGCAGTTCTTTCCCTCGTACTCAATGATGGAACCAGCTTAAACACTGGAAAGTGGACAGAGCTATAAATCACCGTGTTAAGCAAAATAAGTCAGACTCAGACAAATATCATGTTTTGTCTCATATGTGGGTTTTTAATAATATATGTAAGACATGGAAATAGAAGAAATACTGTGGCAGTGAGAAAATAAAATCTGATCTGAAGGAAATGCAGAGAGAGCAAAGGATAGGAGAAAGGGGAAAGTCTGTTTATTCTCATGTAGAATCTGCACATAAATATCTTCACACATGATGTGAGAGCAGGTGAGTGTGCAGAAAAGCAGATGAACAGGAGGAACAAGAGGAAGGGACACGTGGGAACAATAAGAGACTGCATATGAGTGTAGTAAATTGACACGTATGAAATCCATTAATTTATACACTAAAGTAATATAATGTTGAAAGGAATTACTAACTAAAGCCCATATATCACATTTAAACTGGAGCCTTAGATATGAGTGAGTTTACTTAATATAGAGTATACTCAGGTTGGTAGGCAGATGATGGCAATCTCAATAAATACACTCTCACACAGATCTCAGTTCCTAAAGATTTATTCATTTTTATGCACACTGGTATTTTACTTGCTTGCATGTCTGCACGGTGGTGCCAAATCCCTTGGTACTGGAGTTACAGCCAGCTGTGAGCTATCATGTGAGTGCTGGGAATTGAACCTGGGTCCTCTGGAAGAACAGCCAGTGCTCTCAACCACTGAGCTGTCTCTCCAGGCCTGGATCCTAGTTATAAATCTGTTTCTCCAGTGAGAGAAACCAAGGCTTTTAAAGATATGGTCTCATGCTAGTAGTAAGACAAGGAAAAGATGAGGAACCTAGAACATTGAACAGTGCCAAAGTTTGAGGAAGTGCCATCCTAAAGTAAAAATAATAATAATAATAGTAATAATAAAGGAATCTCAGGGAAGTATTTTGAATGAGGCTCTAGCAGCTAGAGCTGGAACACTGTGAACAATGAAATAACAGGAGTATAAAATAAATATACAGGAATCTGTGCTAACATAAATAAAAGGTTAACAAAATAGGTGAATGGAGAATAAGAGATAGGTCTTTCCTATAAAGAATACTAAATAATATATGTAAATAATTCCCCTTCCGGAAGATGGAATTGAATCCTCTAACAGAGTGTGGGCTGAATTTGTAACTTGCTCCAAAGAATAGAGTATGGAAAGGAAAATGGGTACTCTAGAGTAGAGGAGAGACCTGGCAGTCAACACCTGAACCAAGAGAATCTTAGCAGTCAAGATTAACGTCACCAATAAGGTCAAGTAGCCAGACGCAGCAGTGCACACCAGCAGCCCTCGCTACTTGGGAGGCAGAGGTGGGAGGGTTGGTCAAGCTCACCTGTTCAAAACCAGTCTAGGCAGCAGAGCAAAATGTTGTCCTCAAGAAATCCCATGGCTGTTAGATACTACCTGATATGATGTGATGGCAAAGACACTTATTTCTCTTCTTCCTCCAAGCCCATAATACTAGTCTAAGTATCAAGTAAGGCCAGATGAACTCAAATTAAGGATTATTCCATTTCTCTATATCATGCAGCCTTGGCTGTCCTGGAACTCACTATGTAGTAGAGTCTGGCCTTAAACTCACAAAGATCCACCTGCCTCTGCCTCCTGTGTGCTGAGATTAAAGGTGTGTGCCACCATACCTGGACATTTTTAAAAAAATAATAAAGTTCTGTTGCCAGGCAGTGGTGGCGCACGCCTTTAATCCCACCCAGCATTTGGGAGGCAGAGGCAGTCAGATTGCTGTGAGTTTGAGGCCAGCCTGGTCTACAAAGCAAGTCCTGGATAGTCAAGGCTACACAGAGAAATCCTGTCTCAAAAAAACGAAAAACCAAAATAAGAATAAAGTTCTGTTTTCAAGAATATAGTTCTGATAGCTCTTATTTAATTGCACCATGGAAGATGACTGTGAACTAACAGCACCGCAAAACCAAAAACAAGATGCAGTCTCTGTGGCCATTTGTCCAAGCACGACTGTGTAAAGGTTGTTGGCATGTCTTGACTCCATATATTTCATGGTGCTGGAGCTTTCATGGGGAAAAAGTCTGTTGTATAGAAACAGTTTTTCAAATCCTCTTGGATTGGAATCATTACCAGAGCTCATATAATCTATCACAGAGTTAAGTGCTAGGTGCTGTGGGAGATGGGGTGCACAGCCCATCATCCCTTGTGGTGGAGCCTTTCAATTTAGTTTGGAGAAGTTAAGAAGAACTGTGGGCTTGAGCAGCACAGGACTTACAGGACAAGAAATGGCAGAGCAGGACAGTTTTCTCAATAGACAGGATGTTGCAGGTGCCTGGGGTGTCTTCTCAAAAATGCACAGAACTAGTGAGATGGCTCAGATGATGAAGTCAACCAAGCCTGAAGAGCTGCGTTCAACCCTTGGGATCCGCACGGTGGGAGGGGAGAATGGCATTCACACACACACACACACACACACAACACACACACACACACACACACACACACACACACACACACACACAAGAACATAATGACTTTTTTTTTAATGTGTGCAGATCTGAAAACAATCTGACAGTGGACATCCTGGAGTCAGTGGAGGGCAGCTTGGTTCATTACCATGAGGTGCTCTCTACTGAATCACTTACATAAGATTTTCCTGGAGGAGGAGACCAGAGGGCTGTGATGTCCATGAGGAGGTTGGGTGAAGGTTAGTGACTCTGGCTTCCACTATCTTAAATGTAGACTCATCAAAGACCATGGGGTAAAGTTCAGCCACTGTTTAGGAAGAACAGCATCAGATCCTTTCGAGCTGAGCTACAGGAGGTTAGGAGAGCTGGGCATTGAACTTTGGTCCTCTGGGAGGAGAGCATCCTAAGCATTGAGACAACTCTGCAGCCTCCCATGTGTGGCTTTCTAAGCCAGTGTCAGTTGGGACCACATGACCATCAACCATCAGCAGTGAAAACTTTGAGCTCAGTTAAAGTCTTCTCTTTATTATTTCCCAGCTGCAAGTATCTGTATAGTAATAGAAATTGGACTAAGGCAGCGTCTTAGACGATCTGTCACTCTGTTTCATCTCCACCCTTGCCACATACTCCAGCTACTAGACAATCAACAGAGAAGAAAAGGAACAGAAAGTGGCACGGACCTATAACCCTGATATTTGGAAGAGAAACTCATTTGGGACAGGAGGAATGGAAGTACCAGACCAGCCTCGTTTACATAGAAAGACTCTGTCTCCCAAATGAAGGACGAGAAGGACAAGGTGAGAAGAGCAGAATTTCGGGTGTGGAGAGGGGAACCACACATTACAGGCAACTGATAG
Organism: Acomys russatus; assembly: GCF_903995435.1. Classification (NCBI taxonomy): domain Eukaryota; kingdom Metazoa; phylum Chordata; class Mammalia; order Rodentia; family Muridae; genus Acomys; species Acomys russatus. The sequence continues at coordinate 46,662 of NW_026131391.1, read as the reverse complement.
CAGAAACAGTGGGCAAGAATGCCTCCTTAGATAGAGCTCAGTGATTAAGGAAGGGAGGGAGGGAGATAAGGGCAGAAGGAGGGAAGGAGAGAGGGAGAAGGACAAGGAGGGAGGAAAGGTGGAAGGGAGGGAGGCAGAAACAGGTAAGCAGGGAGTTCTAAGGTCATCAATAAGCTGGCAGTGAAACTGAGTGGTAGAGCATATACCTACATGCACACAGCCCTGCATTCAAACTGCAACACCAAAACCAAAGGTCACTCATATCACGTGGTGGCATAAAGAGATTCTTAAAAGGGCTGCTTGCTCAAGGACACCATATGACCTTTGCAGAGATGCTACCACTTCCTCCCCTGCTTCAGTCAGGAACAAGAAGACAAAATACAAAGAATCAAAGACGAACACAGTCCAGTGACTAGAAAGAAGTTGTGTTATTGCTTCTCATTTCATCCTGTATTGAGAATAGAATGTTAAGCCTGGAGATGTTTATCAGTTCGTACAGTTTGTACAGTTTTGCTCAGCACAAAACAAGCAAACACACAGAAAAGAGCAACATTAGCTCAAGGGTTTACTGAACAACTGCTAAAGAGTGTATGAAATGAAAGGAGAGCAGTGACCACTGCACAGACAGCTGATGAGTTTACAGTCTCAGTGAGTCAGCCAGACCAGGCTGTTGAGCCAGCATGTTGCTGAGCCTTTGCTGAGCTGCTGGGAACAGACAAGGTCTCAGCATGGGCTGCTAGCAGGAGCCTTGTTTCCAGATCCTTGGCTTCAAAATGACACATTAGGTCCACACACAAAAGGGGATCGTGTTGTGTCCTATGACGACTCAGTTTTTCTTGCTGGGGAGACAGGGGTAATCTGTCTGTCAAAGTGATTTTCAGTGCAAATTGAGAATGTAGATCTCTGTCTGGAAAATGACTTTCTTCATGTGGGAAATCAGGTAGTCTCAGGATGGGGTCCAAACACCATTCCTTCAGTGATGGGATGGGGGCCTGTACTCTACCATTTGTGTGTTTAAAAAGGAATGGGAAGTAATTATTTTTAAAAATATACTACCTTTTGGGGCCTGGGAGACAGTGTAGCTGGTAAGACACTTGCTGGACAAGGGTGCACTCCATGAAGCATATGTGCTCCCCGAACATGCACTAACTACATTGATAAATAACCTTTAAAAATGAAACAAATGAAATATTGGCAGAGAGAAAACCCACCAGGATGTGATGCTGTTGGGATGTTCGCATTGGGATCTAGCATCAGGTCTTGTAGTCATTGAGGAGGTGCCCCTGAGGGACTCTGGCACCCCTCCCCACTCCTTTCTTGCCTTCCAGCTTTGATGTGGTGGCTTAGCACAAGCTCAGAAACAACAAAGGTAAATAATCATGTACTGAGACCTCTAAAACTGCAAGCCCAAAGAAACCTTTATATATAGGTGTGTGTGTGTGTGTGTGTGTGTGTGTGTGTGTGTGTGTGTGTTTATCAAGGCTATTTGCTGCAGTTAGGGGAATGCAGTAACATGCCCTCTTTCTCTCTGGCTTGGTGCCACTGCTCTGTGGCTAATGTGGTGCTGACGAGACTGTATTATTTAGTTCATGTCCCTGCAAATGGGTATTTTCATGTGTCCTCAGCTGAAGAAAGTGAAGATCCCAGAGACTGAGTTCCTGGGTGGTATGAAGTCCAGCATGTTGGAAATGGCCCTGCACTTCTCATCACCTAACACCGGCTCATGTTCTAGCAGCACATGATAAACCCAACCAGTGTAAGGAGACTTAGAGCACATACAGTCTTTTAAAACGTTTTAAGGACTTATTGGGGCTGGAGAGATGGCTCAGTGGTTAAGAGTGCTACCCGCTCTTCCAGAGGTCCTGAGTTCAACTCCCAGCAATCACATGGTGGTTCACAACCATCTATAATGTGATCTGTTACCCTCTTCTGGCATGCGACAAAACACTGTATACATGATAAAAATAAGTCTTTAAAAAGATATATAAGGGGGCTGGAGAGATGGCTCAGAGATTAAGAAGGCTGGCTGTTCTTCCAAAGGTCCTGAGTTCAATTCCGAGCAACCACATGGTGGCTCATAACCATCTATAATGAAATCTGGTGCTCTCTTCTGTACACATGCAGGCAAAATACTGTATAAATAAATATTCTTTAAAAAAAAAAACCCAACAACAAAAAAACAAAACAAAAAAAAAACGTTATATAAAATAAAAAGAACTTATTCTGTGAATGTGTGTGTGCATAAGAACATGTACCTTGTGTGTGTGTTTCCCTCCCTCCCTTTGTCTCCCCCTCCGTGTGTGTGTGTGTGTGTGTGTGTATCTGTGTAGTCAGGGGAAAGCTCTGTGGAGTCCTTTTTCAACCTCTAACTTTTAAAAAATGTATATGTATGAGGGTTTTGCCTGCATGTATTTCTATATAACACATGCATTCCTGGTGTCTGAGGAGTCCAGAAGATGACATCGGATCTCTTGGAACTGGAGTTACAGATGGGTGTGAGTTGCCATGTGGGTGCTGGGAATTGAACATGGATCCTCGGGAAGAGCAGCCAGTAACCGAGCCATCTCTCCAGCACCTGTTGTCACTTTTACATGTGTTCCGGATTCAACTCAAGCCATGAGGCTTGCTAGGCAAGTGCCTTTGGGATTGAAGCCATCTCCCTGGTCCCGATAAAATAGGTTCTTCACAGTGGCAACTATGGCACAGCATGCTTTGGAAAGCCCATATTATAATCTAGAAGGAAGCAGGGCCCTGGTTATATGTACTACATCTACACCTCTGCCACAGGGCTTGTCTGTCACAGGTTGGGGCAGCCAGCCAAAGAACTGCTGATCAGAGTGTGATACATAATTATTTTTGTTTTGTTTCTCGAGACAGGGTTTTCTGTTTTACCCCTGGCTGTCCTGGTTTCACTTAGTAGACCAGGCTGGACGATATGTGCTTTTTACTGGTCCATAGCTGCCTTCCACCCTGTGGTACTCTCTTCTTGAAAGGCCTTAGGTCTTCCAGCCTCCTTGCCCTCCCCAAGCCCCGCCCCAGAACTCGCCCCTCCCCTTCCCTGGGAGACCCCGCGAGAATGAGGGGGCGGCTGAGGCCTTAGGAGCCTCTGGCTCCAGGCTCCCTAACAGGAAGAGCGTCTGAGGCATGCGCGTCCAAGGGACCCTCCCAGGTTTAGGCTCCTGGCGCCATCATCCGGACTCAGGGTTCCTAAAGCAGAGCCCCCGACTCCGCAGGTGAGTAGTGCCTGGGTGACGAGCTGAGGGGACGGGAGCCGATTGTGGCCAAGCTGGGCCAGCTGTGACCCAGGATGGCAAGTGGAGTCGCAGAGTCCGCATCCTCATGCCGCGTCCGGTACATGGTGGAGCGGCTGCCTAGGATGCGGACTTGGGCTAGGAAAGCCACAGTCCCAGTTCTCTCTGGCTCTCACCAGGAGCGTGGTCCGTGCTGAACTCAGCGCGCTGGTGCGGTGCAGCCGCGCCGGTCCCAGCAGCCGCGCCGGTCCCAAACTTTGACCAACTTCGAGAGGCCGCCAAGCTACCGCCTTTGCCCTCTTTTGGGGAGGGGAGGCCAGAGGCGACCCCAGCTTGTGTCTGCGCTCACCAGCCCCCTTGGAAAACTCGGGGAGCATGTTTGATTGGGAGTACCTGTTGGCGTTTAAGGCGCTTCGGTCTCTGCAGTGCTTCCTGAAGACGTCCTTTCGATCTGTGGTTGTATTATCAGTATGTACTTAGTTGTTCAAAACTGGGACACCTCTCTTTGGGGCAGAGAAGCCTTTTGCATCCGTGTGAGGGTCTCGTTCCCCTGGCGCTCTTACTGTTGGGCACTTCCGAGGCTGGCCCATCAGTAGTTGAAAGGCAGTGACCCCATATTTGGGTTCATTCAGGATAGTTGTCCAAGTTCACAAATCCCACGGTGGGAGTCCAACTCAAGGTCTCTTACACACACGCACGCACATAGAGGGTCTGTGAAGATGGTGTTTCTTCGTAGAGCCTTAAGTGCAGATTTCCAGGTTCTTGTCGGTAGATTTACTACTTTTAAAGCAGGGGGAGGAGAGAGAGAGAGAGAGAGAGAGAGAGAGAGGAATTGGTCTCTTCAACAGAACTGTGTGCAAATACAGGTATGACTGAGAAGGAGCATGCCTGTGGAGGAAGTTAGGGCAGAAGCCAGCTTGCCTGCGCTGATCACTTTACATCTGTTAGTGCCTTAAAGTTTCTACAGATCAAGGTAGTCTGTAGTCATTTGCCAGACACTGATGCTCTGATAGAAGACAAACCACATGTGTGAAGGTGGTCCTGATAGGAACTGAAAATTCCTGTGAGGGATATCATCCCTTTTGATGATTGTTACATCCTAGTTCAGTGAACCACTGATGGCAACAGTCTAGTCTTCTAGCTTTATAAGAGTTACTTCGTCCAGTTAGGTGTAGTGCATGATACTTCCTTTGGGGGTACTGGGGATGGAGCCTATGGTCTCAGATATGCCAGGCTGTACTGCAGAACCATGTCCAGGGCTCAGTAACACTCACTTTGGCTCTTTGGCTTGTGCATTCTCTCCTCGTCTATCATTACTTTAGCATTATGAATCAGAGAGCTTATTATAAGGCAAGATGCTCTGCTGTGCCAGCAGCAGCCTGGAGAGTCTCTGTGGCGCGTGTTGACTGTGTTGAGAGGCCACGCAGGTGATAAACCTTCACCATCTAGGTTAGTGTGTGTGCATGGCGTGATGTCAGCACAGTAAAGACACTGCCAAATGACTCACTTCTCAGTGTGCGTCCTGTCATTAGCCACACCTGCCTTGATATGGTAAAGAAACGCAGGAGCTCTCTGTTACATAAAATGGAGATTCAGTAAACATTGTAGGATACTGCTTTTTTCCTTGACCAGAATGAGAAAACAGTAAGCCTTCTCCAAAAACTTGAACTTCAGAGAAGATGTAACAACACTTTCTAAAGGAAAAGTTAGGGTTTAGCTTTTAAAAATCTCTATAAACTAATGGGAATGGGCTTTTTCTAACTCATTTTTCATTGCAATTTGAAGACGTGCTAGGTCCTTGCTAGGATATGGGAAGGCTGGGTCACTCGCTGACAGCTGGTGTAAATACCATAGAACTGGCATCTTTACCAATGTTCAACAGAATTCTAACGGTAAACTAAGTGTGTGGATGTGATGTGGTGGGTGATCTTCTCTAAATGGTCAGGAGAATCCATGTGACAGGTGAGACTTTAAACTGCATGAGGATCCCATCTGAGTGCCCCTTCCTGCGTGGACACCTGGCCTTGAATGATGCCCAGGCAAGGCAGCAGTGAGGTGCCTCTCCTCTGCCCAGCTCAGTAAGGATCTGGAAGTAGGATATAAAATCTGGGCCAGTGTCCTGTCCTTGAACCTGAGCTCGAGATTCCTGGCCTGGAAGAGTTTCCTTTTGCTGTGCTTTGCTGCTGTTATATTAGTTTTGAGTGGCAGCAACTCTGGGTTTACCTGAGTACTTGGCCTCGAATATGAATTGGAAATACAGGCCCAGGGCCAGAAATGTTTTTACTCACAGCAGGAGGCTAAAACTTTGGATCAGGTTCTACCTGGAGCTGTTGGAGGGTGACCTCAGTAGCAGGCTTGGGTTCCCCATGCCCATCCTCCTGGGTGACCCTGAGCCTACTGGACTCTGACAGCTCTGTCTGAACTGACAGGGCCATTAAGGGGCTGATGCACCATGTGGAGTCAGTCTCCCACCTGTGGGGCATCTGTCCATCACCTGCTGAGACTTAGATGCTGGAGAGCATGTAAGGTTCTTGTTTCCCAGAGGCTGCTGTGTGCTCCTCCCTGTATTCCACTCACGCTGCATTTCTGGAAATAGCCAGAGCCCTACACATTGTTCTGACCCTCCAGCTTGAGAAGACTGCTGCTGTGGCTTACATGTTTTTAGTGCATTCTTTTGTATCTCCCTAGGGATAAGTGTTGACTCTGTTTTTTAGCAATTAAACTTTATTATGCAACCCAACTAGCTTATACAAGAAGGAAAAAGGTTAAAAGGACAAAAGAGTGAACCTTTCAGTAGCCGTTCCACGGGACAGATCCTTAGGTGTCTCTTTGGCGTGCGTGCTGATCCAGCTTGTCCGCTGCCCCCGCACGCTCTCTCTGCAGCCGACTTTGTTATTCTCTCTTCCCCAACTCCCTCAGTCACGTTGGAAGGACCGGCTCCTTCTCCTGGTGAGGGTCCATTAGAAAGATGATAGTCCAGGTGGGGTTCCCAGGTCTGCTTCCTGAATTCCAGACCCAGGATGGCTCCACTCAGTCTGTCACAAGGTATTCATGGGGTGCCCCAAGGGTAAAGCCTGCCAAGACTGCTCCCACCTGTGACAAAGCTTACTCCTTCCCACGCATCCCCTTCTCTTTAAAAAAAATTAAGAACTATAAACACGCATACATATATACATAATCATCAGGTATCAAGTACATAACCAAGTCCTTTTATACTTGTTAACCTGAGAAAAATATTTCACTATCCTACCAGAGAGTCCTTTTTTTTCATGAGAAATTGCAATTATCCATCTATAAATGTGTTTTTAATTCTTAAACTAAAGCTTCTAGTAACACCGTGGCTATCTAGTCTTCAATCCCATCAGAGACCCAAGAAGGAAAACCTATCTAATAAAGGACGTGCTGGCAGGCAACTTCCAAATTGCATAGGACAGAGAGAGCAGACTGCCTGGATAGTCACCGAAGTCTCTCCATCATTGGGGCAATCAGTCTTCAGCCTTATCGGCCCAAAACATCCAACAAACTGCTTTTTGAAGCAGGAAATCCGACGGTCTGGTCCATCTAGTCTCTTCAAAGCTGGACAGTCAACTTTCCAGCATCACTGTTGATCATTGCAGCCATTCAGCCTGTCATCAGCAGTAGAGATAAGAGCATTTTCTCTGTCCAGTGACCATTCTGTCACCTGCGTCTCTTGAAGCCCCCATCTTCAGTGATGCAAATGGAGAAGCGGCCAGGAGTGGATGTCTCTCTCTGTCAGGAAAGCCCTCATCCTTAAATGCCATATTCTGTGGATCTCTGAAGAGTTTGAAAACCAACTCTATCTATTCCTACAGTTAGCTACTATTCCTTTGGAGACATATACAAGAAATTAAACAAACCTGCTCTATGACAAAGTAAGTTAGTATCTAGTAGAATTTCTTCGTAACTGAATATCAACTTTTATCCCCAATCTTCCTGAACAGTTTTTCCTAAGACATTAGTGGTACATGAATAATACATATAGATTTGTGGGAATGTCAGCCACATAGGGTTTCAGCCTCCCTATCTGCCCGTCTGGTCCCACACACTCAAGCCACTGTACACTTTGTTTTATTTGAGATAGCTTACCAATTCCTTCAATTTCTGTATAAACCTTCTTAAGTGGCCAATTTTGGGTCCAAGACTTCTGGCAAATGATGGAGACATCAGCTCCGCAGTCTACCAAGCCTTTTATTTTAACACCATTCAATTGTACAATTAACTTAGGTCTCTGATCATTAATTACTGTTTGCCAGAACACCCGGGTCCCTGTGCTTCTGAATGCACCAGTCCTTTCCACTGGAGCGGCTTTGTCCTTAATGTAAGGAAACACACACAGTAGGAGTTGAGCAATTCAATCCCCGGCATTGATTTTCATCTCCTTTTTCACACATGCCATGATTTTTATTTCCTCTTTAGAATCTCCATCTATAATACTGGGATGCACAATAAAACCATGAGAAGTCAGCCCACTTCTTCCCAGAACCATCCCTACTGTGCCTGAAGGCAAAGGTCCGAAAACACCAGTATTTAATTTGTAACATTCAACCTGGGGAGATAGGATAAGAGACATATTTGAAGCCAGATCCAAGGCTGCACTGCCTTCAGTAGCATGCATTAGATCACTAACACTCAGTTCCCATTTTCCTGCGGGTTTGTCACTTCCTGACTAGCCAAAGGAATTTGGCTGGCATTGTTTATGGGGGCCCGAGCCGATGGCCCCTTCCTGCCATTTCCCGTCGGCAAGATATTGCTTTGCACATCTCTCTTAGACTGACAATCCCGAGACCAATATTTCCCTTTCCCACAGCGACTACAGTACCCTGGGAGTCTTGGCACCTCATTACCATCATAACCAGAACCTCCTTGTTCTCTCCTACGAGATACGTTTTCTCCTGGGTTATTGCACCTTCTATCTCTACAGTTTTTTGCACATAACCAATTTTACCACAATTGAAGCACTGAGTATTAGGATATCTGGGCTCTCTGGCTAAAGCTTGTCCCACAATATTATTTTGATACTCTTGAGAGTTGATATTAACTGTCTCCTTTACCAAGTCATCTAGTGGAGCACCTCTTTTCTTTAATGGTCTAAGCACCCTCTTACAGTCAGCATTTGCATTCTCATAAGCCATGATAAGTTTTAATGCCTGTTTGTTGTCAGAATCTGGCATCACCTTATCCATAGCAGATCCTAACCTCTGCAAGAATTCTGTAAAGGGCTCCAAGGGTCCTTGGAACACTTTAGTAAAGGGAATAGTTGTTTTCCCAGGTTCCTCTACCAGCTCCCAAGCTCTCAAGGCTGCCATACGACATTGTTCAATCACCCTATCTTCAGCTTGAATTTGTTCTCTAATGTTAGTATATTGTCCTTCACCAAGCAATTGATCTCTATTAATATTTATTCCCTGTGTCGTATTTTCTTGTTCTATTTTTATAGCCTCCGTTCACCACCATGGTAACCACTGTAACTGTTGTGCTGCTTCCAATACCGCTGAAACTAAATTTTTCCAATCTTGGGGAACAAGTCTATTTTGTGTGGCCCAGATATTTAACATTTGTTTAACGAATGTAGAGTGCATACCATATTTGACGACGGATTCCTTAAAATGTTTTAAATCCATCATGTCTACAGGACGCCAGGCCATTTCATCATAACCTCAGTACCATTTTGCTCAGGCACATGTCTTACAGTGACTGGAAAAGCTGAAGGTGTCTGGGCGACTGTGGAGGTATCCTCCACTGGGACATTTACTTCCAAAGACCTTTTGGTCGGTCTGGCTTCCTTTGCCTCTGGTTTCTGACCTTCTCCATCCTTTTTAACCACAGGTGCCTTCTACTTTTCCAGCCCTTCCAGTTTTTTTTTGCATTTTGCCCATTTGTTCAGTCAAGTCAGTAATTCTTTCCAAAAGGATAGAGCTTATTGACTCTTCTGGTCTTTTCTGGCTTTCCGGTCTCTCTATTTCCTGTCCTTCATCACTACCAATTACCAAAAATTCTTTCTGCTTTCCCATCCCTTCATTTTCTTTCCTCAGCCTTTCCATCTGTCCAGTCAAATCTGCAATCTTTTTCAAAAGGATAGAACTTACTGCCCCTTCCGGCTTTTCTATGTCATTAGCCTTTCTTTTAATCCTTTTAAACATGAAATATTGTAATAAAAGGACAATGAAAAAACAGAGAATTCCCTCTAAGTATAATGTAGGAAAAAGTTTTGCAACAGCAGTTGCAACTTTGCTGATACCCTGAAACAGCATTTCTATACCTTCGAATACTAACTCTTCCTCCATACCCTTAGGGACTGTGGAAGCCATCGGGCCCCACGTCGTGCGCCAGATGTTGACTCTGTTTTTTAGCAATTAAACTTTATTATGCAACCCAACTAGCTTATACAAGAAGGAAAAAGGTTAAAAGGACAAAAGAGTGAACCTTCCGGTAGCCGTTTTACGGGACGGATCCTTAGGTGTCTCTCTGGCGTGCATGCTGATCCAGCTTGTCCGCTGCCCCCGCACGCTCTCTCTGCAGCCGACTTTGTTATTCTCTCTTCCCCAACTCCCTCAGTCACGTTGGAAGGACCGGCTCCTTCTCCTGGTGAGGGTCCATTAGAAAGATGATAGTCCAGGTGGGGTTCCCAGGTCTGCTTCCTGAATTCCAGACCCAGGATGGCTCCACTCAGTCTGTCACAAGGTATTCATGGGGTGCCCCAAGAGTAAAGCCCGCCAAGACTGCTCCCACCTGTGACAAAGCTTACTCCTTCCCACAGATAAGCAGTGTGTTCTCTTTGTGTGTGGTGTGATACAGTCTTGAATATCCCAGTTACCTTCTCTGGGGTCTGCTTCATGTAATAAGTAATGATTTTGTTGTGTTGGAGTTTCTCTGAGAGGGTCACTGTCTATTAGGGAAATGAAAGGCTCTGGGTTGTTAGGTCTCTAAGAGTTCTGCACATACAGGTGTATGTCAGCTGAGATGCTGTGGCTGCCAGTGATGGAAAACCTAGTTTAGTGCAGTGTGAACAAATGGGAGATGAAAGGAAGAGTTGCAGGTGTCAGCTGTGGCTGAGGTTGCTTTAGTCCCTCTGTGCACAGCACTGTGTGGGCGTATAACTCTGCAAAGAGGGAGAGTTGGCTCCTTGTCGCGAGCACTGAGTACTTTGCACTCAGGATCCCGAATGAACTCAATCTGAGACTGATCAGTGGTTTTGCAGTTGCTAAGTTTATTAACATAAACGGGTTCAAGAATATCAGTCACCACTACACAAAAACAACACCAAATCAGTCCAAAAACACAAATGGCCAAAATCATATAATAATACCATTCCATACTATTCTATCTTATACTCAAGCATTCATAACTATCTTAATTCTAATAGGAGTAGCATCTAACATTCCTAATCAGGGTTATACGACCTGATGGAGAGTCGTGTCAGCGACGACAGGTCCAGAGCTGCGACTTCTGGTTACAGCAGTAGGGTGCTAGGAGCTTGAGCCGTCATTCGTGTTTGGGTATTTGGGCAGAGTCTCGGTCTGTTCGGTAGATCTCGTTCCAGGCAGTCGGGATTTATGCAGCCATGGTGGAAGTGAGATACTGAATGGCTTTCGACCGCGGTTTATATACTTTTCACTGAGTTTCTTTACTCTTTATCACATCACACACTCAGGTCTGCTTATCTATTACTATACGCCACTCATGTTTACTAGCTCAGCTGGCTACAGCTGTCCTTATCACTTCATAACACACTTATTATGGTTTTCTACACTGAGCAGTTGACATTGCTCTTACATGCTCATTACACTCCTGTAACTTAAGAGCAAGGAGTTTGGTGGAAGAGAGGGCGCATTGGTTGAGAGTACTTCTCTTTTCTTTCTTTCTTTCTTTTTTTTTGGGACAGGGTTTCTCTGTGTAGCCTTGGCTGTTCTAGACTTGCTTTGTAGACCAGGCTGGCCTCGAACTCACAGTGATCCACCTGCCTCTGCCTCCTGAGTGCTGGGATTAAAGGCGTGCGCCACCACGCCCGGCCCCTTACTGCTCTTTAAAAAAAATTATTATTATTATTATTATTATTATTATTATTATTATTATTATTATTATTACTATTACTATTATTATTATTATTTATTAACATGACATCCTAATTGTAATGCCCTTGTTGTTATCTTCCTGTTCCTACCCTCCCTCCCTTTCCATTCTATTTTGGCTTCCAACCTCCGACTGGTATGGTTCTCTTCCCCAACCATCTGACCACAGCCTACCAGGTCTCATCTTGAGAGCCTGCATTACTTTCCTCTGTCCTCCCACAGGACTTCTCCTCTCAGGGGCAGTGAACAAATCAAAGGCACCAGAGTTCTTGTCAGAGGCAGTAGCAAGCCATAGTTCAGGGCTGTGACTCAGTGAATGCAAAGGCAGCCTTCTGCTAGCCAGACCTGCTGGGAGGATCCTTTGTGTTGTTGCAGAAGCTGCTACACCTGGCTGTGTGGACTATCTCCTGCTGAGATAAGACAAAGGAACTTGGGCAGAGAGTTTCCCCAGGCTCTGCTCTCTTCCCACCTCCCCCTCCTCCAGGACTTGTAACAAGTTTCTGTAATAGGAGAATTTAGCAGGAGAATGCTTCCTTTATAGCCTGCCCTGAGGGCAAAGCAGGATAGAGTTTGCAGGCTGGTGTCTGGTGTCTATATAAACCTTGCATTGTGCTTTAGTAGATGGAGGCCTCCATCGGAGATCTTCTACCTGGTCTTCTTGTCTCTGTGTTCTCTGTTCTTCCCCCATCTGCATTCCTTTTTTCAGGTGAACCCTGGTTTGAAATTGTCCCATGGGACAGGACAGTCCCCCACTCATCTTCCTCCCATCTTCCTCCCCCTGTGTACAGTGAGCTGTCCATCATCTACATCTGAACAGGGAGTCTGGGTTTTCTGCTTGCAATGTCCTTGGTTGGTGCTTCCGTTTGTGCAGGCCTCCCTGGGTCCAGATCCACATGCCTCAATAGTCTCCTTGTGGAGCTTCTGACAACCCCCCTCCCACACTGAACAGGGAGTCTGGGTTTTCTGCTTGCAATGTCCTTGGTTGATGCATCCGTTTGTGCAGGCCTCCTTGGGTCCAGATCCACATGCCTCAATAGTCTCCTTGTGGAGCTTCTGACAACCCCCCTCCCACACTGAACAGGGAGTCTGGGTTTTCTGCTTGCAATGTCCTTGGTTAGTGCATCCCTTGTGCAGGTCTCCCTGAGTCCAGATCCACATGCCTCAATAGTCTCCTTGTGGAGCTTCTGACAACCCCCCTCCCACATTTTTCCACCCCTTAACTCTTCAATACAATTCAAAGCTCTTCACCCAGAGTCCAGCTGCATGGCCCAGTACCTGTCCTGATCCCCCACTGGGTGGAATCTCTCAGAGGACATCTGGGTTGAGCTAATATCCACTTATAAATGAGTATATACCATGTGTCTTTCTGAGTCTGGGTTACCTCACTCAGGACGATCATTTCTAGTTCCATCCATTTGCCTGTAGATTTCAAGATTTCCTTGTTCTTGATAGCTGAATAGTATTCTATTGTGCAAATGTCCCAGAGTTTCTTTGTCCATTCTTCAGTTGAGGGACATATAGGTTGTTTCCAGATTCTGGCTATTAAGAATAAGGCTGCTATGAACATAGTTGAGCAAGTATCCTTGTATGGGGGAGAATCTTTCGGGTATATGCCCAGGAGAGGAATAGCTGGGTCTTGAGTTAGCAGTATTCCCAGTTTTCTGAGAAAATGCAAGGTTGATTTTCAAAGTGGTCGTACTGGTTTACACTCCTACCAGCAATGGAGAAGTGTTCCCTTTTCTCCACATCCTCATCAGCATGTGCTGTCATTTGAGTTTTTGATCTTAGTCATTTTGATAGGTGTCATTTTGATTTGCATTTCCCTGATGACTAGAGATGTTGAACATTTCTTTAAGTGTTTCTCGGCCATTTGATATTCCTCTGTTGAGAACTCTGTTTAGCTCTGCACCCCATTTTTACTTGGGTTATTTGGTTTGGTGGTGCTTAATTACTTGAGTTCTTTGCCTATTTTGGATATTGGCCCTTTGTGAGATGTAGGGTTGGTGAAGATCTTCTCTCAGTCTGTAGTCTGTTGTTTTGTTCTTTTGACTGTTTCCTTTGCCTTGCAGAAGCTTTTCAGTTACATGCGGTCCCATTTATTAATTGTTGATCTTAGAGCCTGATGTTCTCTTCAGGAAGTTGTCTCCTGTGCCAACAAGTTCGAGGCTCTTACCCACTTTTCTTCTAGCATATTTAGTGTGTCTGCTTTTGTGTTGAGGTCTTTAATCACTTGGACTTTAGTTTTGTGCAAGGTGATAAATATGAATCTATTTTCATTTTTCTATGTGTAGACATCCAGTGAGGTCAGCACCATTTGTTGAAGATGCTATCTTTTTTCCATTGTACGAATTTGCCTTCTTTGTCAAAAATCAAATGTCCATAGGTGTGTGGGTTTATTTTTGGGTCTTTGATTGCATTCCACTGACCAACCAGCCTATTGCTGTGCCAGTACCATGCTAACTGTTGCTCTATAATACAGCTTGAAATCCAGGATGGAAATTCTTCCAGAAATTCTTTTATTGTATAGGGATTGTTTTATTTTTCCATATGAGGTTGAGAATTGATCTTTCCAGTTCTGTAAAGAGTTGTATAGGAATTTTGATGGAAATTGTATTGAATTTGTAGATTGCTTTTGGTAAGATGGCCATTTTACTATGTTGATTTTCCTGATCCATGAGCATGGGAGATCTTTGCCTCTTCTGATATCTTCTTCTGTTTCTTTCTTTAGAACTTGAGGTTTTTTTTCATAGAGTCTTTCACTTGCTTGGTTAAAGTTATACCAAGATACTTTATGGGTTTTTGTTTTGTTTTATTTTTTGCTTTTTGGCTATTATGAAGTGTGTAGTTTCTCTAATTTCTTTCTCAGTCTGACTTTTGTATAAAGGAGGGCTACCAAGTTTTTAAATATTAATTTTGTATCCAGGTACTTTGCTGAAGGTGTTTATCATCTTTAGGAGTTCCTTGGTAGAATTCTTGGGGTCACTTATGTGCATTATCATATCATCTGCGAATAGTGATAATTTGACCTCTTCTTTTCTAATTTGTATCCCTTTGATCTCCTTTAGTTATGTTACTGCTTTAGCTAAGACTTCAAGCACTATGTTAAAGAGATATAAAGAGAGTGAACAGCCTTGTCGTGTTCCTGATTTTGATGGAATTGAATCAACTCTCTCTTCATTTATTTTGATGTTGGCTATAGGCTTGCTGTATATTGCCTTTACTATGTTTATTGTATTCCCCAATCTCTCCAAGACTTTTAACAGTAATGCATATTGGACTTTTTAAAATGATTTTTCAGCATCTAAGGAGATGATCCTGTGTTTTTTTTTTCAGTTTCTTTATATGATGGATTACATTGATGGATTTCTGTATATTGAACCATCTGTGCATGCCTGGTATGAAGCCTACATGGTCATGGTGAATGATATTTTGATGTGTTCTTGGATCCAGTTTGCAGGTATTGAATATTTTGTATCAACGTCCATAAGGGAAATTGCTCTGAAATTCTCTTTCTTTTTGAATCTTAATGAGGTATAGGTATCAAGGTGGCTGTGGCCTCATAGAATGAGTTTGATAATAATCCTTCTGTTTCTATTTTGTGGAGTACTTTGGAGAGAATTGGTATTAGCTCTTCTTTGAAGGTTTGGTAGAATTCTGCACTGAATCCAACTGGACCTGGGCTTATTTGGGTTGGAAGATTTTTGATGACTTCTTCTATTTCCTTAGGAGATACAGGACTACTTACTGCTCTTGCAGAAGTCCAGAGTTAGTTTTCCAGTACCCAGGTGGGTGAGTCACAGCCACCTGGCACTCCAGCTGTAGGGGATCTGATACATTCTTCTTGTCATCCACATGCACAATTAATGAAACGAATCTTGAAACAAAGAACAAGGAGTGGAGTCTAGTCCAATGGAACTGTCAACAGCAGCAGGAGATACAACTCAGTGTTGTGTCAGTACAACCTGTGGACCCTCAGAGCCTCCATGTGTGCTTGTTGCATGCTAGTGTGCATGCATGCTAAAGCCTGCATGGCCTTGGAAACCTGACTAGGGTGACGTAGGAATGGGGAAATGACAGACATACAGAACAGCTGGGTCGTGTGGGATGTGCTCACTCTGATGGGAGCACCTACTACAATCTTCACAAGGAGCGGGGAGAGCTAGTCTCACTAGGAGGGCTCAATTGGGGAGAGGCCATCCTGGAGGAGCAGGAGGAAGCTGTGGTTGCTGGTTTTTGCACAGGCTGTCCTGTCCTCCCTAAACAGTTGCACCAGAGGAAGGAAGGCTTCATTCTTCCTGGGTGTCACTTGGGGGAAAACTTTGCCATTTTCATGTTTCTGAGTCACTGGGGTCTTTGACATGGCTATGACCATGTCAATAATACACCCATGGCTCCATCTACGTGCCCCGGCCTGCGGGGTCTTCAAACGGAACGTGGGAGGGGGTGCCGAAGTGAAAGTAAAGAACAAGAGACATGAAATGAGGGCAAGTCTGAACACTGATCAAGCCCCGTTTATTGAAAATTCTTACAGGGTTTATATAGGCATTATCTAGGGCAAGGGCAGGGTTGCTGTGGGAACCTAACGGCAGATATCCAGCCATCTGTTCTTGGCAGGAAGAACTCCAAGATTAGGAAATGGGCTCTGAGGGCACGCAGCTACGGAAGCAATATAAGCAAGCAGCCTCTTAGGATCTGGAGGAGCCTGCCACATGTCAGGCAGCAGTTCCCAGGGCCCGAGTGGAGTGGCCTGGGCTGACCTCAGCCTCTTATGTGCCAGGCAGAGTTATAGAAAATGGAGTCTACAAACAAGGTGGAATTTCCCAATGTTTTAAGCCAAGAACCGCTAAGGGCAGCTCCCTACAGGTCCCCTTTTTCTATATATTTTAAGCTGGATGGGTGGTCCAGGCCTGTCTTAGGCTGTATCAACCTCATCAGACCATTCCTTACCCTTCATCGAGAAGCCAACAGCTTGATGTCTTTAAAAATTGGTTGACATCTCTGTCTTAGGTTGGATATGGTCCTGATCGTGCATAATCCTGTCACTGGCTCTGGATCCCCTGGTGCCCTCTATAACCTGTCACTGGGTCCAAGGGTTGCCTTTTGACCCCTGGCCCTGTCCTAGGCAGGGTCACCTGAGGTATGGCCTGCTATTCATCTGAATAGCCTTGGTCCATAAGCTCCAGCCTGTGATAATGGGCCTGTATGGGCTTGGCCTGGATGGCATCCACTTGCTGTTTTATGAATTTGGTCAGTTTTTTAAAAGCCCAGGGCCCGAAAGATATAAGAAGTAACAAACCTATCAGCGGTCCTAACAAAGAGGGAAAAGAGTGGTTAGCCAAGGAGAGGTGGAGAACCAGCATCGGAACCAGTTTTGATCTTGTTCCCTCTGTCTTCTATGCTCCAGGCCTTCTTTAACCTTGGCCATGGAGTCCTTGACCACACCTGAGTGATCCATGTAAAAGCAACACTCTTCTTTAACAGCTACACAAAGGCCTCCTTGATGGAGGAGAAGCAAGGCTAAACCTCTTCTATTTTGAAGGACAACCTCAGCAAGCGAAGTAAGGGATTTTTCAAGGTGGGAAATGGCAGATTCCAGTCGTTCAAGGTCTTCGTCGATTGACAGGTGAGGTCCGGTAATGTTTATTGGAAAAGACAATAGAGGTTATACCACCCCGGTTTCCCGCGGTCCCAAGGCCCAGCAATATCGCAATGTGATGGCTGTTATGGCTCTCTTTTGTTCTTAAGAGGCTTGGTCATTTTTTGGATCCCAGGCTAGGGAAATTGTTCTTCAGAGTAAAAGTTTAGTCCTGGGAATTAATTGAACCAGACCACAGTACATATTTTGATTTTTCTTAATCAGATCTCCAGACACACAAGGTGTCAATCGTCACTACACACCCACTAAGAATTATCAGGAGGGACAATATAAGAACCTGTTTTACAAGTCCTTCTGGAGGCCATCTTGCCAATCCAGCTTGTATATCAAACATGCACATTGACCTTGATCCCATATGAGTACTGGGTCAGGGCCAGACCATTTATAGGTCAACGGATCTTTCCATAATACTTTGGTGTAATTAGAGTTTTTTTACTTTAGCATCAAGATCTATAGGGGTTGGAAACTTTTTTGCTTTCCATATGGCATATCATTATAGAATACAACCGTTTTTAAAGAAAATTTATCAGTGTTACTAATGTATTTAATTTATAATTTATAGAAAAATTTCAAATTATTAATACTTTATATTGACTGTAATGTAATTATGCAAACGAGTCCTGTTACATTTGTTTAAGAATGAAGTCATAGAGTATAACCATAACTTTTAGAATTTAAAACCAGATTTTTACAGTGCTTTAAACTAGGATTGAATCACATAATATCTGTGTTACAAATGCACATGCACTCATATACTTTAAACAAGAAATTGAACTTAAATTTTAGCATTATATTTAATAAGCAAATAATTAATCATTATATATAAAAGTTCACAGATATGCTGGAGATGCAGTTTTAATAACTTTAAAGTCAGTAAGAAACAAACATGTAGTAAAACTGACAAAATGTTTCTTTAATTTTATAGCATAATTTAAAAGGATGTTACACCTAAATGTTTAATGTTTAGAGGTAGAACCTGTGAAAGATAATAGAGATACTAGGAGTATCCAAATTGGCTCCTGCCCAGGATGTTTGTGCACACAAGCCTCTGTTGAAAATGCACAGCTTCTATAGTGAAAGTTATTCAGAGCCCATCACCAAGGAGTCCAAGAGTGACTAGGACTGAAAAGACCTTGCAGTGGTTTTATCTGGTCATTGTTTACCACCTAGTTCTTGGAAAGACCCATCATATTAGCTCTCATTTTTAGCCACCTAATTTTTCTGTTGTGAGTAGTGACCTTGTACTTACCATGTTTGAGGGATTTGGGCTGGCTGGAGTTTAGAGCACATCATTAGGAATTGAGGCAGCCCTAGGATTTCTGCCAGTTTGATCCAGGCAGCCTGGCTCCAAGGACAGAGCTAGTTCATCAATTTTTGTTGCTTCTTTTTTTGAGACTCATTAAAGTGAGTTAGAGCTAATGGCCAGCAGATGAAATTTTGTTCTTTTTTTCTCCGACAGAATATAATATATAAAATAACATTTAAACACCAGACAAAGACAAAAGTAAAAGGTGACAAGTTTGTCTTTTTTTACTATGAGGGACAAGTTATGTGCCCTAGTCAGTCTGTCCAGTGGTCTAAGACAACAGTCAAGGGGGTTGATTCTTTCTGTCTCATAGTGAGAAAGTCCACACAAATAGACACAAATAAACAAAAACAGAAAATGGCACCAAAAACCACAATAGTCTGGACTACACCAAAACCAGAACCAAGTGAGCGGTTGGACCCGGTGATCAGGCGGGCTGAGAGTGCTCCCCAAGTGGAGGGGGATGGAGGTCAGCAACGTCTTCCAGCCTCCCTATCAGGAGGTACACTATCTCCTGACACAGGCAGAGAGCAACCATGACATTGTGACTAATCCAAATGTTCGAGGAGCTCCAAAGCGAAACTTAACGAACGTGGAGGGACAGAGAGAGAGACAAAGAAGACAGACAAAGAAGAGTGGTGGCCGCCTTACCTAATTCCTTGACTAGAGTCCGGGTCTTAGAGGAGACTCTTCAGGCAGAGGAGATTTACAGACTTTGGCCTTAATGGGGGTCCTGAAAGGAGGACTGGGTAGGCCAGCTTTTACATTTCCCCAGACTTTTTCTAAGTTCTTTAAGAAAATTTTCACCTTCATCTAATATATTTTTAATATCCTTATGAAAGTATCTAACACACAAGATATCATTAATCAAACTTAATCATTCAAAGCATCACCCACTCTTTTCCATCTTTTTTCATCTATGGTTCCTTCCTGTAGGAACCAGGGACAAATGTCCTTGAGAAAGAGGAAAAAATGAACTAAATCTATTGTCTTAACCCTAGTTCCTCGTGCCTTGAGAGAATCTTTAAGTCCACCTATGAACTTCTTGTGTACACTAATTCCCTGTCCCATAATATCACCGTCTGCTTACCTCGGATCTTCTCTCATGGAGTGGGCATTTCTCCGTGGCGATCTCTGTGGGGGTCTTCTCTCCGGGAGTGGACTTTCTCCACGGGAGCTCAATGATGCGACTGCAGACCTGTTTAAAAAAATCTTTTTATTTAATTTTTAATTTATGTGCATTGGTGTGAGGGTGTCAGATCTTGGAGTTACAGACAGTTTGTGAGCTGCCATTGGGCAACTGCAGTCTTAAGATGGCTCCTTGTATGTTCCCCGTGCCTCAGACAGCTGTCTGGCACCATTCTGCCCCGGCCCGTGGGGTCTTCAAACAGAACCAGGGAGGGGGTGCCGGAGTGAAAGTAAAGGACAAGAGACATGAAGAAATGAGGGCAAGTCTGAACACTGATCAAGCCCCGTTTATAGAAAATTCTTACAGGGTTTATATAGGCAATATCTAGGGCAAGGGCAGGGTTGCTGTGGGAACCTAATGGCAGGTGTCCACCCATCTGTCCTTGGCAGGAAGAACTCCAAGATTAGGGAGTGAGCTCTGAGGGAACACAGCTATGGAAGCAAGATAAGCAAGCAGCCTCCCAGGATCTGGAGGAGTCCGCTATGTGGCAGGCAGCAGTTCCCAGGGTCTGGGTGGAGTGGCCTGGGCTGACCTTAGCCTGCTACGTGCCAGGCAGAGTTATAGAAAATGGAGTCTACAGACAAGGTGGAATTTCCCAATGTTTTAAGCCAAGAGCCGCTAAGGGCAGCTCCCCATACCTACGCACTCACAGTGTGTGTGTGTGTGAGTGTGTGTGTGTGTGTGTGTGTGTGTGTGTGTGTTTCTGTGTCTGTATGCTTGTGTGTGTTCCCCAACAAAAAATTTCAGGATGACCAGAGTAAAGCAGTTAGTGTTGATGAAGCAGAAAGATCAGACACTTTTAAAGAGTCAAATATGGGGCGAAAACATGCTGAAGTGACTCAGTAGCAGCTGTATATGTGACTGACGGACTTGGAGCTACGTGTTCTGCAGCTATATTTAGATACTAGGGAGAAATGTGCTGATACCGTTCTCCTCCTCTTCCTCCTCCTGCTCCTGTTCCTCCTCTTCTTCTTCTTCCTCCTCCTTTTCTTCTTCTTCTTCTGTTTCTTTTTTGGTTTTTATTTCAGACAGGGTTCCTCTGTGTAGTGTCCTAGACACGATTTGTATACCCAGCTGTCCTCAGACTCACAGTGATCCACCTACCTCTGCCTTCCTGAATGCTGGGACTAAGCACCTGGCTTAGTCCTTTTTTTTCCTTTCTTTTTCTTTTTCTTTCTTTTAGTTTTTTGAGACAGGGCTTCTCTGTGTAGCGTTGGCTGTCATGGACACACTTTGTAGACCAGGCTGGTCTCAGATTCACAAAGATCCGCCTGCCTCTGCCTTCCAAGTGCTGGGATTAAAGGTGTGCGCCATCACTGCCCAGCAGTCCTTTTTCTTATTCCATAGTAATCTGTCTTCAAAGAGAAGACGTTTTTAGGCACTTGGTGCTAACTTATACCTGGAGAAGGAAGAGCTAGGAGAGATGAAACTTGGGTCAAAGGGCAAGTGGCTTAGTCAGTGCTGTTAAAATTCTTTGTGTTACACAAGAAGAGACAGAAATTAGAGCTAGGGGACAAAGGGGGATCCTTTCTCGTGTGTCTCAGGTGTTTTCTAAGAACCCTACATGAGACTCCCTGGACCTGAGGTAGATCCTGGGCTTGGAGGCAGGATGCTATGGGATCCTGGGGGAAGCAGGCGTTGGATGCCTGGTTCTTGCTGGGCTTGTGTAAGCCTCATTGTAGGGGTAGCGAGTTAGCTGTATCCGGCCCTGCATGTGGCCTGACAGGGACAGCGAGTTAGCTGTATCAGGCCCTATGTGTGGCCTGACTGTGACTCTGTCAGGAATGGAGACACACACACAGAAACATGAGCAGAGAAAACATGAGAAACACAGGGTGGTTTGAGGCCTCCCAAATACGTAATTCTCTAGCAACTGATTAAGAAGAAAATTATATTGATGAAATTACTGACAGGAATTTTTAAAGTGTCAGGAGATTGTTCTGTGGTAAAAGGCTTGGTGCTCAAGCATGAGGAGCTGAGATTGGGTCTCCAAATTCTACATGAAAGGCAGACATGGTAGTAAGACTGTAACTGCAGCACTGCTGTGGCAAGATGAGAGACTTCCAGAGTCACAAGTCAGCAGCCTGGTGTGCGCAGTGTAAACTGAGACTTCAGTCAAACAAGGTGGAAGGTAAGGATGGCCCCTGAGATTGTCTTTAACCTCCACACTCATACCTAATGCACACTGGCATTTGGACATGCTCCTGTGCTGACACATGAACAGTCACCCAGAAAAAAAATCAGAGAAACATCTTGTTGCTGTGAGTTAGTACAGAGACCCCCAGCTCCTCAGAGTGCTGAGAATAAAGGATTTCAAGTGCTCACTCATAGGTAGGACATCTGTAGCAGTCCCCACTCCCACACGGTTCAGGGAACATTTCACAGGAGGAGGCAGAAAGAGTGTAAGAGGTGGATAATGGGGAGGAGCCCTGAGAAATGCATCTTGTGGCCTTCACATGGCGGTTGCATTCACAAACTCAACAGCAGCTGTTGTTAGCTGCATTAAAAAGCTGCATATGAGAATCCAGCCTTGATTCTGGCAAGATGGGGAGGTGCTCTCCAAGTCTCATCCCTTACCGAGGGGTTATTGGACCTGTGGCCACTGATGGAGTTCTCATGATTCAGTGGGTGACTCCACACCCATACAGAGCTGGGTCGCACTTGCAGGGAGCTCAGGGAGCCTGGCCGAGGGCCTGAGTGAAGGTGTTGTTGGCATGAGCACAGCTATACCACGGGCCCCATTGGAGTCATCAAGCTCAGAGGGATGGCAGGGCTTTCCTGGGGGTGCTGAGTGTGAGTGTTGACAGTGTGTGCAGAGAAAGCCACGGTGCCTTTCTCCCCCCACCCATGTTTGTGCCTGAAGACCCCCCTCCAGAGCCTGCTCCTCCTACCAAGGTTCCAATCCCAGCATTCTGTCTGTGTCTGTGTCTGTTTGTTTTTATCTCATTCTCTTGCTGTGCTCCAGGCAGGTCCCTGGAGCTGTGCATGAGTGCAGCAGTAAATTGACTTAGTATGTAACAAACAAACAAAGAAAAAGACATTAAGTGGAAAGGGACCAAGTAAGAGGTGCTTTGGAGGAAGCTGGGGGAAGTGGAAGGTGGGTCTGATCGTATTTCATTGTATACATGTACAAAATCTTCAAGATGGAAGAAAATTCTAAAACTTTTTAAACCATCTGCCCTCTGTTTACAGTGATGTAGAGTCTTTGACACAAAACACCTACTGTGTTCTTCCTTATTCTAAGATACATCTTCTTTATGATAACACATTTTAATTTGGGGTGCACCTTAAAATTGATGTTGTCTTTGCACCCATCAGATTTTGACACTATTCTTCTCTGTCATTTGTCTTAGAGTCAGTGGCCTCTTAAATTTTGCGAAGAGTAGCATCCTTCTCTGGTTTCAGTGTACCAAGAGGAGGGGAAAGTGACAGTCCCCTGACTAGCATCAGGTGTAACCATTTTCTGTCTCTCACAGCAACATCCGTGAACCAGACTGGTCTCCTGCCTTCGCCGGTCCCACCGTTCACCTCCTACACATGCAGCTACTCTCGACCACATTTCGCCTTCACCTCCACACTCTGGCCCAGTCTCTCTTTGTTGGCTGCCTCAGGGAGCAGACGTTTTCAGTCTGAGCTGGCTTCAGAATGTTCAAGGGCAGAAGCTCAGGGACTTGTCCCCGGTGGACACAGGAGACTGATCTTAAAGTGGCCGGGGGAGAGGTGAGTGTGAGGTATTCAGCCAGACATGGCCCTGTATAGATTTGCTGAAGGACAGACAGGGTCACATTCTAAGAAATGCATTGGCAGGTGACCTCATAACTGCAGACATCCCCCAGAGTAGGGACAGGACCTAAGCCAGCTGTGCTGCCACTGGGATCATTGTTGAATATGCAGTATTCCTTAGCTAGATGGTCCTGCCTCAGCCTCCTGTGCTGAGATTGTAGGTGAGGATCGTCAGGGCCAGCTTCCACAACATCTTCATGGATTAGTGACAGTGTTCATTTGGTTCAGCTCATTTCTTGAAATAACTAGAATCTACCTGCCTGTGCCTCACTTGCCCTGTTAGTTTAGAGGAAATAGTTTCCAAGAAAATGGATGAGATAGCCTAAAAGTGCTAAAGTGCCGAGCTTCTGTGGCTTCCAGTTGGAGTGTTTTAACAATAATGCCAGATGTGAGAGTCCTAGACTGACAGTGCACATTAGGCCAACAGCTATGTGAGCTTCTCCCTGGACCTGTTGTGAGCCTGAGCTGTTCTGCTTCCTGTCTCTCAGCTCTCAAGTTCCTTTTCTGTACTGGTTACTAGTCCCTGGTGATTTTTTTCACTGGATGAATTTATTTTCGCTTGGTAATGTATTCCTGGCCCTGAGGAAGAGGTACATGGTGCAGTATTTACAGTGACCCTAAGATGCTCTGCTGCCGCCTATTGCTGCAAACTGTAATCTCTTTAGAAGTCCAGGCCCTCTCTCTGTGTGTCACTTAGAAATGTTTTCAGCCCAAGTCTAATTTTTAGTGGTTCTGGATTGCCGCTTGACAGAGAAGTAACTGCATCAGCTTGAGATCATAACGTGTTTAGCTTATTTTATTGGTGTGTCTGGTGTGCCTTTTAATAGCCGTGGTAGAGAAATCCATGGGTCTTCTATTGCTGGTTGCATGATCAGTTGTGTTTATATTCATTTAGGGTGACTAGTTGGAGGCAGTTCTGAGTCTTTTGGAGACTTCCAGTTGGTGTTGACCTTCAATGCAGGCCCATTCTTTCTGAGTGGAAAAACAAAATATCAATTCTCCTCAGAGTCTCTGGACTGTCTATGTGTAGACATTAAAGAAATCAGTCAACAGTGTTGCTGTACCTCGGGTTCCAGGTTACATCTCTGGAATTTGAAATTGGAAAGTTGGAATAATAACAAGAAGACTGTGTGTTATGTGTATATTCCTGGTGTTTTCTGATTAGACTCTATACACTGTGCTATTTTATTCTCATATTTCCTTTTTAGCTAACATGAAACAAATTGCACCAGGTTCTGGTGAAGAGAAAGCATCTTACTATTTTTACTAAAATGAATAGAGTGGTGCGAAGTGCTCGACTGAAACTTTGCCTTCTTAATTTGCCCGACTGTTGACATTAATGTTCTTTCTCTATCATTAGGGTTAGTAGTGCAGATTCTTGCATGATAGTCAGACTACCATTTGGTAGGGAAGTAAGAAAAGTTTAATGTTTCAATTTTTATAGATATGAATTCTCTGCACCATAGAAGCATAGATAGATAGATTGATTGACTGTTTTTGTTTCTTTAAGGTAAGGTTTCTCCGTGTAGCTTTGGTTGTCCCTAAATTCACTGTGTAGACCAGTCTGGCCTCAAACTCAGAGACCCATCAGCCTCTGCTTCCTGAGTGCTGTGATTACAGGCATGCCCCAACCATTAGGCTTGAAGAAACATTTTTAATTTAAAATGTTTTCTTTATACGCATGTGTGTTTTGCCTGCATGCATGCCTGTGTACTAGTTTTGCGCCTGGTGCTGTGGAGGCCAAAAGAAGGCATGGAATCCTCTGGAACTTGAGTTATGGGTGGTTGGAAGCTACCATGAGGTTGCCGGGAATACACTGTTGGTCATCTCAAAGATTAGCTAGTGTTCTTTTTTTTTTTCCTTTTAGGTTTTCTCAAGACAGGATTTCTCTGTATAACAGCTCTGGCTGTCCTGGAACTCGCTCTGTAGTCTAGGCTGGCCTCAAACTCATGGAGATCCACCTGCCTCTGCCTCCCAAGTGCTGGGACTAAAGGTGTGCACCATCACGGCCTGTCCAAGCCAGTGTTCTTAATTGCTGAGCTATTTCTTCAGCCCTGAAATATAGATACTAAAAATTCCCGATGTGTTTGTGTACTGTTGGTAGGAATGAGGAAATACATTTTTTAAACTTTTTTTAATTTATTCTTGTCACATCTCAATGGTTATCCCATCCCTTGTATCCTCCCATTCTTCCCTCCTTCCCATTTTCCCCTTATTCCTCTCCCCTATGACTGTTCCTGAGGGGGATTACCTCCCCCCGTATATGCTCATAGGGTATCAAGACTCTTCTTGGTAACCTGCTATCCTTCTTCTGAGTGCCACCAGGTCTGCCCCTCCAGGGGACATGGTCAAATATGAGGCACCAGAGTACGTGAGAAAGTTATATCCCACTCTCCACTCAACTATGGAGAATGTTCTGCCCATTGGCTAGATCTGGGTAGGGGTTTAAAGTTTACCACCTGTATTGTCCTTGGCTGGTGCCTTAGTTTGAACGGGACCCCTGGGCCCAAATCTGCCTATCATAATGTTCTACTTGTAGGTTTCTAAGACCCTCTGGATCCTTCTACTTTGCAATTCTCCTATGCTTCTCTCATCTAGAGTCCCAATAGGATGTCCTCCACTCTGTCTCAGTTTCCTGGTAAGTGAAGGCTTTGGTGGGACATGCCCCTTGGGCTAGTATGCAGATATAAGTGAGTATATACCATTTGAGTCTTTCTGCTTCTGGGTTAACTCACTCATTATGATCATTTCTAGCTCAATCCATTTATCCACAAATTTCGGGAATTCTTTGTTTTTAATAGCTGAGTAGTATTCCATAGTGTATATGTACCACAGTTTCTTTAACCATTCTTCTACTGATGGACCCTTAGGCTGTTTCCATGTTCTGGCTATTATGAATAAGGCTGCTATGAACATGGTTGAGCAAATTTTCTTGTTTTGTGCTGGAGCATCTTCTGGGTATATTCCAAGGAGTGGAATAGCTGGGTCTTGAAGAAGCCCTATTCCCATTTTTCTGAGAAAGCACCAGATACATTTCCAAAGTGGCTGTATTAGTTTGCATTCCCACCAGCAATGAAGGAGTATTCCTCTCTCCCCACATCCTCGCCAGCATGAAATTTTGATCTTAGTCATTCTGATGGGTGTAAGATGGAATCTCAGAGTTGTTTTGATTTGCAGGAAATACATTTTTTTAAATGTTGGTTTTGTAAGTGGAGTTAGGACTTCTTTAATTAACTCTATGGCTTCGTAGCTAAGACACATATTTATGTCACTAGGGGAACAGGGCTCTGTGAATCCAAAGAGAAGTTTCCGCTTAGAAAGTTATAAAACTCACTCCTTTATAGCTCCTTTTCTCTGTACTGCTTCCAGTGCAGTAATAAAAGGCATCATTTTTCCTGCCAGGATAAGATAACTGCAGGCTACACTACTCCTTTGAGGACAGAGGCGGTAGACGCAAGCAACTTCCTGTGGAGAACAGGAAGGGTCTGTGGACAACAACTTCTTCATCAAAATAGTAAAATGTAACTTTCATTGTACAGTCAGAAGCATCATCTACAGCAAAGCTGGTGGTAGAACAGTGTGTCTATGTGTGTGGTTGTGTTTGTGTGTAAGAGTGTGTGATATGTGTTTGGATGTGTGTGTGAAAAGTATGTTCAGATGTTTGGTGTTTGTTTTGGGGTGTGTGTGTGTAAAAGAATGTGTGTGGGGTGTGTGCATGTGTAAGAGTGTGTGGTGTGTGTATGGGAGTGTGTGTGGTGTATTTTTGAGTGTAGATATGTGTAAGCGTGTGAGTGTGTGTTGGGTGTGGGTGGAGGATGGTCTGTGGATGCTGCATGTGCAGGTGTGTAGAGGCCAGAGGCAGACATTGGGAGTTCTGCTTTCCCTATCACTGTATCCCCTTAGAACAGGTTTCTCATTGAATCTAGAGCTTACTGCTGGTGTGCTGGTTTATCCTCAGCTAGGCTGGCTGGCTAGTGAACCCCAGAACTCTAGCTTTTGTGTGGGTGCTGGGCATCTGAATTCAGGTCCCTGTGTTTGCAGAGCCAAGGCTCTTACCCATTGCTGTAGTAGGGGGCATGCTTTTCCTCCATAAGAATTTATCAATCTGACACAGTCTGGCCATGTAACCTCAGATAGCCTCAAAACTGGTGATCCTCCTGATGGAGCTGCCTAAGTGCTGGCATTAAAGGTGTGTTTCTCAGCTGGGCGTTGTGGTGCACACCTTTAATCCCAGCACTGAGATCACTGTGAGTTCGAGACCAGCATGGTCTACAAAGTGAGTCCAGGACAGCCAAGATAACAGAGAAACCCTGTCTCAAAAAACCAAAAAAGAAAGAAAGAAAGAAAGAAAGAAAGAAAGAAAGAAAGAAAGAAAGAAAGAAATGGTCTTTACTCTGGGAACAAGGTAATTCATATTCTACAGATTTTTACTTGTATAATATGTTTTAACCGCCCCTGCCCACAGGGTCTTCAAGTGGAACCTGGGAGGGAGGTGGTGGAGTGAAAATAAGGCACAGGAGACACAAAGAAATGAGGGCAAGTCTGAATTCTGATCAAGCCCCATTTATTGAAAAATTTCACAGTTTTTATAGGGTCTCAGGCAAGGGCAGGGTTGCTATGGAAACTAATGGCGGCTATTGTGCTCTCTAGCCCAGTAGTAAAAACTTCAAGCTAAGGGAGTAAACTTTGAGATAATGTAGCTGATAAGCAAGCGGGTTCCTAGGAGCTAATGAGGATGTTCTGCTACATATCTCAGTAGTAAAAACTTCAAGGATAGGGAGATAGGTTCTGAGGAATGCAGCTGCAGAGATAAGGTAAACAAGCGGCTTTTGGGGACTGAGGCGGAGTGGTGTGGCCTCGGACTGACCCTCAGCTTGCTACGTGCCAAGCAGAGGTGTAGAAAATGGAGCCTACAGGCAAGGTGGAATTGCCTATGTTTTAGGCCAAGAGTCACTAAGGGTGGCCCCCTACATTTAACATGCTAGTATGTAAACATTACTACATCCTCAGAGAAACACACACACACACACACACACACACACACACACACACACACACACACACACACTGTTCTACCTCTGGAATTAGCATTCTGATCCCAGGATCTTGTACTTCCTGGGATCTCTGTGGCTCCGTCTCTCAATCGTATATACTTTATGGGGACAGGTTCTGGTCCTCTCTCTATGTTGATGCATTTCTTCTGACTTACAACTCAGTCCAGTTCAGCTGATGTGAAACTGATAGCATCTCATTGATCTGTGTGTGAACTGACATACTGAGATCTATCTGATCATACTGTGTTCTCACGGAACACAGCCTGGGAGAAGAAACCTCCTTCCTAGGCAGGTAGCAATCCCACTTTCTAGACAAAATTCCAGAATGAAAGATGCCCACCTCACATGGCTGTTTACTTTGCATTCATCATTGACGGAAACTTAGGAACTGATACTGATGAAGAACAAAGTAACACGTGGTAAGCATTGAATAAGCTACTGGATCCCATTCTTGCCTGTTACGTCTTTTCCATGTGATATTAAGGATGGAGTCCAGGGTCTCAAGCATGCTGAGCTCACACTCTGACTCTCAGGTATACCCAGGCCTACTTCCTTTATTCTTTCAAGAGCCCCACAAAGTACATAGTATTAGTATCCCCAGATTTCAGGTAAAAGGGGCAGAAAGGATCAGCACCCTCAAAGAAAGTAAATGACCAGATTACAACTATTAGAAAACTTATTTCCATTGCCCACTGCTTTATAGATACGTGGTTATTATGGATTTTTAGGCAGGAGACTGATGAGGCTGATCTTTGAAGTGGGTCAGAAAATATGAGTAACATCATCAGCTCTGTGCTTCCCTATGTGCGTCTCCTCGTGTTTCTCATTTCTCTTTCCTCCCCCCTCCCCCCATGCACCCTAAGAGAGACAGCTACTGGACTCCACCTCTTCATATTTGTTTATTTCTAAAAAAGCGAATGACTGTGGGAACTGGACAAAGGCTGTCTTCCCTAAGCAGAAGCCCCCTCCCTCCCCTATGCTCAATCAGCTTGAAGTCAACTTCCCTGGGAGCTAGAGGAGGGGCTCAGTTCCCTGAGATCCAAATAAAAGCTCACCTTATTCAGATTAGGACCAGCTTCCCCTTCCCTAATTGTGTGAGAGACCCTGAAGTGTAACAGCTACAGCAGATGAAATGTCTAGATAAGAGTCTCCCTGCAACATGACTCAAAGCTCCTCTGCCCTGTACCTTATCAATTAAGGCCAACTTCCCCTAAGCCCCTTACCCAATTATGTGATGCCAAAGCTGGGAAAGGCCCGCTTGCAGTTTCTGCCTTTAAAAACCTTGAATTGGAAGGAGTCAAGGCCGCCCACCTTCCTCATCCTCTGGGAACGGACGGTGCTTGCTCCAGAGCAAGATCAATTAAAAAAGACCCTGTGTACATTACACCGGACTGGTCCCTGGTAGTCTGAAGTTTTGTGACCTGGGCATTACAGGACAACTGGTCGACCTCCTGTTTATTATTTTGAAAATGTGTTATGTATACATACATACGTTATATTTATATACATACACACACATACATATGTATGTATATAAACTATAGTTAAAAATCCAGTGGCATGCTGGGTGTGGTGGTACACGCCTTTAACCCCAGCACTCGGGAGGCAGGCGGATTGCTGTGAGTTCGAGGCCAGCCTGGTCTACAAAGCGAGTCCAGGACAGCCAAGGCTACACAGAGAAACCCTATCTCGAAAAACCAAAACCAACCAACCAACCAACCAAAGCAAAACAAACGGTGGAAAAAGTCATCTACTCCCACATTTGTTCAGGAGGAAGTGGACACTAACCAGTGTCCAGTCTGTAAAGGAGCGTTAGGGGAAAAAGGAAAAAATGGGTCAAGCAAAGCCTTCCTTTGATGTTTTTTTAATCCCTACATAGTGGGATTAATTTGCAAGAGGAAGACTAGAGAAGCCAAAGGTTCTTCTAAGCCCAAGTAAACCTTGAAGACCAAATCTTCAACTAGAGGGAGTTCTTTTTTTGGGGGGTGTGGGGCGGGGAGCTGTCCCTTCCTGCAGGACATTTCAAACCAGGGTCCACCTGAGAAAGGGGTACAAATTAAAGAGGAAAGACAGAGACACACGGGGATATGAAAGCCAAGCCAAGCAGTCAGATCTAGGTTTCTGCTTTAATGTAAAGGAGTGCAGTGTATATAGTAAAGTCACAGCCACCTTTAAGGCCTCCATCCCACCCAGCCCCTTGGGCAGGCTGAAAGGAAAACATTCCATGGAAAAGCTCTTCACTGAGCTCCTTTGAGTCTCTTAGTGGGAGGTAAAACAAACATCCAGGCACAGCAAAGCTTCTGCAGCAAAGTATCAGCACCTTCAGTAACAGGATGGATCATCTGAGCAGTGCTTGGCAGCTCAAAGATGAGCAGAAGGACTGCTCCACTGAGCCATAGCACAGAAACATGGCCTCTGACAGGGGGCGAGTTCTAAAACATTTGCATTGAAAGCAAACTGAATTCACACAGAAATCTTGCACTGGCAGAATCGTGTCTCAACAGTTAAGAGCGCTGGCTGTTCTTCCAGGCCCACGAACTCTGACAGCCTTCTCATAGCCTCAGGAGAACCAGTAGTCAGACAGAGAGACAGATGCACGCACGCATGCACTCACTCATGCAGAGCCAGCCAACAGTATGTGGCTCAGGCCAAGTGACAAGCCAGTGGTGGTGGTGAATTTAGCTCAGATTAAAGGTGTAATGAGCATGTAAGAGCAATGTCAACTGCTCAGTGTAGAAAACCATAATAAGTGTGTTATGAAGTGATAAGGACAGCTGTAGCCAGCTGAGCTAGTAAACATGAGTGGCGTATAGTAATAGATAAGCAGACCTGAGTGTGTGATGTGATAAAGAGTAAAGAAACTCAGTGAAAAGTATATAAACCGCGGTCGAAAGCCATTCAGTATCTCACTTCCACCATGGCTGCATAAATCCCGACTGCCTGGAACGAGATCTACCGAACAGACCGAGACTCTGCCCAAATACCCGAACACGAATGACGGCTCAAGCTCCGAGGACCCTACTGCTGTAATCAGAAGTCGCAGCTCTGGACCTGTCGTCGCTGACACGACTCTCCATCAGGTCGTATAACCCTGATTAAGAATGTTAGATGCTACTCCTATTAGAATTAAGATAGTTATGAATGCTTGAGTATAAGATAGAATAGTATGGAATGGTATTATTATATGATTTTGGCCATTTGTGTTTTTGGACTGATTTGGTGTTGTTTTTGTGTAGTGGTGACTGATATTCTTGAACCCGTTTATGTTAATAAACTTAGCAACTGCAAAACCACTGAGCAGTCTCAGATTGAGTTCATTCAGGATCCTGAGTGCAAAGTACTCAGTGCTCGCGACAAAAGGGAAAGCAGATAAACAAATAAATAACTAGAAACTTCTTATTCATCCATTTATTTATTTTATTTTATTGAGTTATATAGTGAAAGAGGGCCAGTGGGCTGGGAGGTAGGGAGACTACCACCTGTGGGTCAAGAGGGGAGGGTCGTGTTCTTATGCTGGGAGGATGAAGTTTCTTCTTTTGGGAAAGAGGATGGTCAGTCAGTCCATCTGTCGGTCCAGACGGGCTGGGGCATAGTTCTGTGGCTTTTATCTTCAAGAAGAACCTTCCTTCTGGCCCCTCTCTCCCTCCTGCATGGAGGCAAGGAAGCAAGCAGAGAAAACGGCCCTCAAGTTGGGACCCACAGAGCAAGTGTACATTCCACAAATGCTGATAGCAGAGAACTGAGTCTAGCACACAGCCACCTTCCTTTCCACTCAGATAATAGAGCCAGTCATGGAGTGTCAACCCTCTAATTCCATCCGTGGGCATCGAAGCTGAAAATAACTACATTATTTTATGTGAACATTTTGAAGTTTTAGGGAACACAATGCTTCCCAATGTCTGTATCCTCCACAAGAGGTGGCGGGGGGAGATAAATAAATAAGTAGATAGGTATGTAGGCAGATAAAAAGACAAGTAAGTAAGTCAATAAATAAATAGAAAGAGTCATCTTTCTTGATTGCCTGACATTATGTAAGAGGGACAACTGATCATCTTCCTCTCAGGACTCCAGAACTCCTTGTTCTAGGGACTTTGAGGAAGCCAAGAGACAGCTGCTGGACTCTGCCTCTTCATATTTGTTTATTAAAAAGAAAGATAAAGTGATGAACAACTGGCTGACCTGTTTATTATTTAGAAATTGTGTTTATATATACATAAATAAGTTTAATATATATGTACATACATATAACGTATAGTTGAAAGAAAAGGTGGTAAAAAGTCACTCCCTCCCTTCTTGTTGAGGAAGAAGTGTACACTAACCTGTGTCCAGTCTGCAAAGAGGCAGGTAAATTCCCCCTTACATCCAAATGAAACAATGCATCAAGCAAAGCCTTCCTTTGATTTCTATCCTCACATAGTGGCATTAATTTGCAAGAGGAAGACTAGAGGAGCCAGAGGTCCTTCTAAGCCCAAATAAACCTTGAAGACCAGATCTTCAACTGGAGCGAGTTCTTTATTTTTTTGGTGTGTGGGCGGGCGGGGGGGAGGGGAGTTTAAAACATTCACACTAAAAGCAAACTGAATTCACGCAGAAGTCTTGCAGCGGGAGAATCATGTCTCAGCAGTTAAGAGCACTAGCTGTTCTTCCTGTCCCAGGAAATCTGATACCCTCCTCGTGGCCTCTGTAAGTACCAGTAGTCTACTGACTGACATGTCTTAGTGCTCCTCTCTATGGCCCTGGCCTGCCTTCTTTCTGACTTGCCAATCTCCATGGTCTCATCTGAGACTGGTGCTGTGTAGCAGCCCTCTCATAGTACCTGCCTCTGTTCCTGAGGGAACAGTATCCTGGTCTGTGGAAGAGTTCACCTCTATAGACAGGACTGGACTTTATTTTTTATTTATTTTATTTTATTTAAATTCAATTAAAAAATTATTCACTTTCCACCCCAGTCTCCTCTTTGTCCCACCCTCCCTCCCTCTTCTCCCATATGCCCCTCCCCTTGTCCTCAGAGAGGAGGAGCCTTTCTCTCCTACCTAGTGACTTTATTAGGTCTCATCAGGACTGCCTGCATTCTATTCCTCTGTGGCATGGTAAGGCTGTCCCGCCAGGAGGAGGTGATCAAAGTGCAGGTAACAGAGTCCATGGCAGGGACAGCCCCTGCTCCTCTTACTATGGAACCCCTATGGAGACTGAGCTGCCTATCTGCTATATCTGAGTGGGGGACCTAGGTCCTGTCAATGCATGGTCCTTGTTTGGTGCATCAGCCTTGGCCAGGCCCCCTGGACCCAGATTTCTTGGCTCTGTTGGTCTTCTTGTGGAGCTCTTGTCTTCTCTGGGTCCTTCTAACCCCCCAACTCTTCCATAGGACTACCTATGCGCTGCCCAACGTTTGGCTGTCAGACTCGGCTTCTGCTTCAGTCCCATGCTGGGTGCAGTCTTTCAGAGGACGTCTCTAGTAGGCTCCTGTCCTGTTCCCTCTCTTCAGCCACTTCCAATGTCTATCCTGTTTGCCCTTCTGAATGAGAATTAAGCATCCTCCCTAGGGTCCTCCTTGTTACTTAGCTTCTATAGGTCCATGGATTGTAATATGGCTACTCTGTATGCTATGGCCATTATCCACTTACAAGTGGGTACATACCATGTGTGTACTTCTGAGTCTGGGTTACTTCCCTCAGGATGATCTTTGCTAGTTCCATCTGTTTGCCTACAGATTTCATGATGTCCTTGTTTTTAATAGCTGAGTGGTACCCCATTGTGTAAATGTATCACAGTTTCTTTACTCATTCTTCACTTGAGTGACATCTGGGTTGTTTCCAGTTTCTGGCTATTAGGAATAAAGCTGCTATAAACATATTTGAGCAAATGCCCCGTGGTGTGATGGAGCATCTTTTGGGTGTATTCTTAGGAGTAGTACAGCTGGGTACTACTGTGGTAGTGTTACTCCTAATTTTCTGAAAAAGTGCCAGATTATTTTCCAATGTGGTTGTACAAGTTTGAACTCCCACCAGCAATGGAGGAGTGTTCCCCTTTCTCCACATCTTCACCAGCATGTGCTGTCTGTCCCTTAAGGTTTTGATCTTAGCCATTCTGACAGGGCACAGAGCTAAACAGAGACTTCTCAACAGGAGAATATCAAATGCTCATTTGTTAGAATTTGAACTTTTCTTTCTTTTTCAAAAATTTATTTATTTATTTATTCACTATATATTGTGATCATACCTACCCCCTCCATTCCTCTTCCCTCTGCTTTCTTCCCTCCCTCCCCTACTCCTCTGAAAAGAGGAGCTCTGGCAACCCCCCTCCAGCAAATCAAGTTTCCTCAGGACTGAACACATCTTCCTTCACTACTGTGGCCTGATGAGGCAGCCTCAAGGAGGGGGAGATGGAGCAAAGTGACCAAAAAAAACAACCAGCCAACCAACCAACCAAACAGAAAACCAGACAATGAAGTCCGCATCAGAGTCAGTCATGCACCCTTTACTAGGGGACCTGCATGAGGCCTGAGCTGCTCATTGACTACATTTGTGTTGGGGGCCTAGGTTCAGCCCAGGCATGGTCCTAGGTTGGTATGTGAGTTTCTGAAATCCCCTGGACCTAGGTTAGTTTGCTCTGTTGGTCTTCCTGCGGAGCTCCTGTACCCTCCAGGTCCTATCCTTCACTCCACTCTTCCACAAGACTCCCTACACTTTGCCCAATGTTTGGCTCTAAGTCTCAGCATCTGTTTTGATCTGCTGCTGGGTTTTGTCTTTTCGAGGACAGCTATACTAGGCTTCTGTCTGTGAACAAAGCAGAGCATCATTAAGAGTGTCAGGGGTTGGCTCTCTCCGAGGGGGTGGGTCTCAGGTTGGGCCAGGCATTGGTTAGACATTCCTTCAATCTCTGCTCTATCTTTATCCCTGCACATTTTGAAAGCAGGTTAAATTCTAGGTTGATGTTTTTGTGCATGGGCTGGTGTTCCCCTCCCTCCACTAAGAGTCCTATCTAATTAGAGGTTATCCTATTAAGTCTCCATGACCCTTACTACTAGGAGTCACTCCTATCCTCCCAGAAGCCTACCTTGTCTTCAGTCTCCAGCTTGTTACAAGGACTCCCCCACTCACAGTTTCTCTTCTCTCTGCAGGCCCTCTGTCCTCCAGCGCCCCCCTCCCCAGGTCTGATATCATCCTTATTTCTCTCTCTGCTCCCTCTCCTATGTAGTTCCCTCTCTTCTACTGCTTCTGCTGTCTATTCTACTTCCTCTTCAGAGTGAGATTTAAGTATACTCCCTTGGGTCCTCCTTGCTACTTAGATAAGTGGGGTCTGTGAATTATAGTATGTTTACCCTACACTATATCTCTATATGCTTATAAGTGAGTAGATACCATGTATGTCTTTCTGGGTCTTAGCTACCTCATTCAGGATGATCTTTTCTGGTTCCATCCATTTGCCTGAAAATTTCATGCTTTCCTGGTTTTTGATAGCAGAATAGTATTCTGTGGTATAAATGTACCAGTTTCTTTATCCATTCTTCCATTGAGGGACATCTAAGTTGTTTCCAGTTTCTGGCTATAATAAATAAAGCTACTATGGACGTAGTTGAGCAGATGTCCTTGTTGTATGGTGGAACAGCTTTTGAGTATATGCCCAGGAGTAGTATAGCTGGGTCTTGAGGCAGAGCTATTCCCAATTTTCTGAGAAAGCACCAGATTGATTCCAAAGTGGTTATATAAGTTCCTATTCCCAATAGCAATGGAAGAGTGTTTCCTTTGCTCCATATCCTAACCAGCATGAGCTGTCACTTGAGATCTTGACTTAGCCATTCTGACAGATGTAAAATGGAATCTTGCAGTTGTTTTGACTTGCATTTCCCTGATGATTAAGGACATTGAGAATTTCTTTATGTGATTCTCAGCCATTCGAGATTCCTCTTTTGAGATTTCTCTGTTTACCCCGTACCTCATTTTGTAATTAGATTATTTGGATTGTTACTGTTTAATTTCTCGAGTTCTTTATATATTTTGGATATTAGCCCTTTGTCAGATGTAGGGTTGGTGAAGATCTTTTCCTAGTCTGTAGGTCTCATTTTGCTCTGTTGATAGTGTTACCAAAGATTTTCAGTTTTTGGAAGTCCCATTTATTAATTGTTGATCTTAGAACCTGGGCTGTTGGTGTTCTGTTCAGGAAGTTGTTTCCTTTGCCAATGAGTTCAAGACTCTGCCCCACTTTCTCTTCTACTAGATTTAGTGTATTTGCTGCTATGTTGAGGTCTTTGATCCACTTGGATTTTTTTGTGATAGATATGGATCTATTTGCATTATTCTACATGTAGACATCCAGTTAGACCAGCACCATTTGTTGAAGATGGTTTCTATGCCTGTACCATGAAGCTTTTATTACTGTTGTTCTGTAGTGCAGTTTGAAATCAGGCATGGTGACACTTCCAGAAGCTCTTTTATGGTATAGGAATGTTTTAGCTATTCTTGATTTTTTGTTTTTTCATATGAAGTTGATAATTGTTCTTTCAAGGTCTGTAAAGAATTGTGCTGATATTTTGATGGGAATTGCATTGAATCTGTAGATTGCTTTTGTTAAGATGTCCAATTTTAGTATGTTAATTCTACTGATCCATGAGCGTGGGACATCTTTCTGTCTTCTGATAGCTTCTTCAAATCTTTTTTCAGAGACTTGAAGTTCTTGTCATATGGGTCTTTTACTTTCTTGGTTAGAGTTATACCAAGATACTTTATATTATTTGTGGCTATTGTGAAAGGTGTTGTTTCCCTAATTTCTTTCTCAGCTGGTTTGTAGTTTGCATATAGGAGGGATACTGATTCTTTTTAAAAGTTAATTTGGTATCCAGCTACTTTGCTGAAGGTGTTTATCAGCTGTAGGCATTCTTTGTAAACTTTTTTGGATCACTTATGTAAACTACCATAGCATCTACAAATAGAAATACTTTGATTTCTTTCTTTCCAATTTGTATCCCATTGATCTTTTATTATCTTTTGATCTGGCAGGGATTTCAAGTATATATTGAAGAGATATAGAGAGAGTGGGCATCCTTGTCTTGTCCCTGACTTCAGTGGAATTGCTTTATGTTTCTCTCCATTTAATTAAATGTTGGCTATCAGATTGTTGTGTATCACCTTTATTGTGTTTAGGTATGTGATTTTTGATTTGTGTCCCTGATCTCTCCAAGAATTTCAACATGAAGGGGTGTTGGATTTTTTTTCAAATGCTTTTACAGAATCTAATGAAATGACCATGTTTTTTTTCCTTCAGTTTGTTTATAGGGTAGATTATGTTGATGATTTTTTATGTATTGAACTACCCCTGCATCCCTGGGATAAAGCCTACTTGATCATGGTGGATGATATTTTTGATGTATTCTTGGGTTCAGTTTGTGAGTATTTTATTGAGTACTTTTACATCAATGTTCATAAGGGAAAATTGGTCTGAGAGTCTCTTTCATTGTTGAGTCTTTGTGTGGTTTAGGTATCAGGGTGACTGTGCTGTCATAGAATGAGTTTGGCAATGTCCCTTCTGTTTCTATTTTGTGGAACAGTTTGAAGACTGTTGATATTAGCTCTTCTTTAGATTTTATATACTGAAACTATCTGGCCCTGGGCTTTTTTTGGTTGCGAGACCTTTAATGATGCTTGCGTTTCCTTAAGGGCTATAGAACTATTTAACTTGTTTACCTGATCTTGACTTAACTTTGATAAGTGGAATCTATCAAGAAAAATGTCCATTTCATTTAGATTTTCTAATTTTTTGGAGACTAGGTCTTTGAAGTAAGATCAATGATTCTTTGGATTTCCTTAGTATCTATTGTTATGTCCCCTTTTCAATTTCTGATTTTGTTGATTAGGATATTTTCTCTGTAAAGAACCAGGTCTTGGTTTCTGTGTTTTTGTTTTTGTTTTTTGTTTTGTTTTGTTTTTTGGTATTGTTCTCTTTGTTTCTAAGTTATTGATTTCAGCATTGAGTTTGATTACTTCTTTCTATCTACACCTCTTGGGTGTATTTGCTTTGTTTTTTTTCCTAGGGATCTCAGGTATGCTGTTAAATTCCGAGAATGAGATCTCTCCAATTTCTTTATGAAGGCACCTAGTACTATGAACTTTCCTCTTAGTACTGCTTTCATTGCGTCCCTTAAGTTTGGGTATGCTGTGCTTTCGTTTTCATTGAATTTTAGCAAGTCTTTAGTTTCTTTCTTTCCTTCCTTCCTTCCTTCCTTCCTTCCTTCCTTCCTTCCTTCCTTCCTTCCTTTCTTCCTGTCCCAATGCCAATGGTCATTGAGTAGGGAGTTGTTCAGTTTCCATAAGTATGTAGGCTTTTTGATATTTCTGTTGCTGTTGAAGTCCAGCTTTAGTCCATGGTGGTCTGATAAGATACAAGGGGTTATTTCAGTTTTCTTGTATCAGTTGAGGGTTTCTTTGCAACCAACAATCTGGTCAATTTTAGAGAAGGTTCTGTGTGGTGCTGAGAAGAAGGTATATTAAAAAGTTCTGTAGATATCTGTTAGGTCCATTTAATTCATGATACTGGTTAGTGTCATTATTACTTGGTTTACCTTCTGTTTCCCTGACCTCTCCTTTGGTGAAAGGGGGATGTTGAAGTCTTCCACTATTAATGAGTAAGGATTGATGTGTGCTTTTAACTTTAGTAATGTTTCTTTTACAGATGTGGGTGCTCTTGTATTTGGGGTATAGATATTTGGAATTGGGATGTCATCTTGGTGGATTTTTCCTTTGGTGAGAATGAAGTGTCTTTCTTCATCTCTTTTGATTAATTTTGGTTGAAAATCTATTTTATTAGATATTAGAATGGCTATTCCAGCTTGATTCTTGTGTCTGTTTGCTTGGAAAATGTTTTTCTAGATCTTTACGCTTAGGTAAAGTATTTTGTTGCCAAAGTGTGTCCTTGTGTGCATCAGAATGATGGGAGTGTTTACGCATCCATTCT
Organism: Acomys russatus; assembly: GCF_903995435.1. Classification (NCBI taxonomy): domain Eukaryota; kingdom Metazoa; phylum Chordata; class Mammalia; order Rodentia; family Muridae; genus Acomys; species Acomys russatus. Next base: position 7,386 of record NW_026131391.1, on the reverse strand, counting down.
GTTAGCCTGTGCCTTTTTATTTGGGAATTGAGTCCATTGATGATGAGAAATATTACTGACCAATGACTGTTAGTTCCTTTTAGTTTGATGTTGTTGGTAGTGTGTTTGTGTGCTTGTCTTTTTCTTTTGTTTTGTTTTCCTGCAGTGGAGTTATTTATATCCTGTGTTTTCTTGGGTGTAGTTAACCTCCTTTGGTTGGAGTTTTCCATCTAGTATCTTCTGTAGGGCTGGGTTTGTTCATAGATACTGTTTAAATTTTGCTTTTTGCCATGGGATATCTTATTTTCTTCATTTATGGTGATTGAAAACTTTTCTGGATATAGTAGTCAGGGTTGACATCTGTGATCTCTTAGGGTCTGCAAGACATTACCCAGGCCCTTCTGTCTTTTAGAGTCTCTGTTGAAAACTCAGGTGTGATTCTGATAGATCTGCCTTTATATGTTACTAGGCTTTTCCTCTTGCAAATCTTAAAGTTTTTTCTGTACATTTAGTGTTTTGATTATTATGTGACAGTATAAATTTCTTTCCTGGTCTAATCTATTTGTTGTTCTATAAGTCTGTTGTGTGTTTAAAGGCATCTCTTTCTTTAGGTTGCAAAAGTTTTCTGCTATGATTTTGTTAAATATTTTCTGGTCCTTGGAGCCCAGAATCTTCTCTTTTATCTATTCCTATTTTTCTTGTGTTTTGTCTTTTCACTGTGTCCTCAATTCTTTGGATGTTTTGTGTCAGGAATTTTTCAGATTTAATATTTGCTTTGACAGATGTATTGATTTCAATTGTATCTTATATTCCTGAGAGTCTATCCTCCATCTCTTGTCTTCTGTTGGTGATATTTACCTCTGTGGTTCCTGTTCTCTTCCCTGCATTTTCCATATCCCTGGTTTCCTCAGTTAGTGTTTTCTATATTGACTCTATTTCCATTTTCAGGTCTTGAACTGCTTTATTCATTTCCTTCACCTGTTTGATTGATTATTCTTACACAATCAACAAAAGCAATATAGCATTACCAGATGGTTGTCCCTGGCATTGGCTGGTTGTTCCTGGTGCCCACTTGACTATTATGGGATGGTGGGTGGGGTCATGGGCTTGAGGCTGGAACTCAGCAGCTAATAACCCACAACTCTCATCTGCTGGCTATGGTCCAGCTGGACCTACAGGTGGGGGATTGGGGTGGGGGTGTCTTAACTTGTATGATCCTCAGGTCTGGCAGGTCTCCTAATGAAAGCTAGTAGAGCCATGGACCATAGGCTGGGACTATGCATCCCTGAAACCTGGGAACTGTCCTTGGGAAGGCAGTAAGTGCTGGGAGGCTGAAGGCTGGAGCTATGAATACCTGGAAGCTGGGATCCCTCTTTATGCTGGGGCAACAGGGACACTGGCATTTTGGAGTCATCAGCATGACCACTCACTTGCTCTGCAGTTATAGAGCTCCTCCTACCAAGATACCATGTGTGCTAGGTACTGCCATCTTGGAGTGAGACCCTGTATGATCCTGTTGTCAAACAGATCTCCTCAGGGAATTGGGGGGAGCCATGAACTGGAGACTGGGACTGTGCATCCCTGGAACTCAGGATCTGTCTTTGGGAAGGCAGGAGGAGCCAGTGCTTTCCTGGAATGCCATCCTTGGGGAGAGAAGGGGAGAGGAGTGGGGTGCCTAACAGCTCTGGCTGTCCTGGAACTCTGCAGTCCTGGCTGGCCTTGAGCTCATGGACATCTGCTTGCCTCTGCCTTGCAAGTGCTGGGATTAAAGGCATATGCCACCATTGCCCAAGTAACAAAATCCTCCCTGTAGGAGTCCTGGATCCATCTGTGGTATCTGGAGCTAATGAGGTTCTCTTCGTCACACATTTTTATAGCTCACACTTTAGACTATAGTGGTCCACTGACCACCCTTTTAGTTTACACTGTCCTGGTTCTGGAGGTGTCAGAATGCTTTTATCACACTAAGGAAGGCCAGGTCCTGCTCCCTCTTCTGGACCTGGAGCTGGACTCTGCACAGAATGAAAGTGCACCTTCAGGAAGGACTCACTACAGCAGAGAGTGAGGAGTAGCTGTACATACTGTCTATACACTGTGGGGGACTTTCTGACCCTGAGGGAAAATGAACATTTTGGTGGCTGCCCTGGTCGACATCTTCATTTATTTTTTATTTTTATTTTTTTGGGTTTTTCGAGACAGGGTTTCTCTGTGTAGCCTTGGCCATCCTGGACTCACTTTGTAGACCAGGCTGGCCTCGAACTCACAGCGATCCGCCTGCCTCTGCCTCCCGAGTGCTAGGATGGATACTTTAAATATCATATTGCCTGGAGCAAGGGCAATGGCTAAATGTCTTTTCAAGGTCTTCCTCAACCCAAGGGTTTTTATAGCCATTCATCCAAGAAATGTCTTCCGGGGAAATGTCCTCCCTGCCTGTGAGACTGCAGGACCTTGCTTCCTAACAGGTGTCTGGGATCTGGGGTGTACTGAGGTTCTTCACTGTGAACTAGAACAAGTCTCAGACACGTGACAGTTCTGTCACCAGTATAAACAAATCTCCATGCCCCCGAGCTGTCTAGGTGGTTTCCAGGAACCACCAAATTGACAGGTTCTGTACAGGTTACCAGCTTTGTGTGTGGTGTTCCTTGGGAGAAATGAGATGTTTCATTCTGGCCCAAAGGAGCGTCAAGTACTGGTGGTGGGTGTCTGCCACTCTTTGGGGCACAAGGTATAAACTTGGAGATGTAGATGCTGAAGTCATCATGGGCTAGTCACATAGCAACTGGGCAACTTTATATGAGCTACTGAAACCCTTTACAATCCGTTGAAAGTTTACTCCTGTCTAGTTTTGACAACAGGACCTCTTCCACAAAAGTGGGGTGATTTATCTGTTGTGCATTCTGTCGTTATCGCCGGGCACCACTACAGATGCTTGTTGTATTGTAGAAGTTGTCCTTAGCTTTGCTGCTTGCAGAATGAGCAGCCTGGGTGAAGACAGCCCCTTTTGTCTTTGAGTGTCTGGGAGGCTTTTCTGTGCCGTGGCTTTTTTTTTAATGCTGCTATCTGTTTCAGCATTAAACCTCCCTTCTTCTCCATGGGTTCTCTTCAACCTCCCAAGTCAGGAGGCCTGTGGGATGCTGTCTGCCATACTGAATTTCCTCTGACCTCTCCCATCCCAACTGCTGGCCCTGCATTTAATGGAGGCTCCTGTCTGGTGCCCAAGTGTGTGCTTCCTCCTCCCTGCACGCACCTACAGCATCAAGGCCACCTGACACCCGGAAGTCCTGGAGCTGTTCTCCACACTTAACATCGTAGATCATATTGACCTTTATTTGCACCACAACTGACCTGGAAAGGAGACTAAAATAGCCCACAGTTCCCCGCTCCTCAAAGTCCAGCATCCTTAATAAAAACCCTCCTAGTTTTTTTTCCATTTGCGATCCTAATGCCCAAATGAAAAGGAGGCTTTGCCTTTGATTTTTCACTCCTTTTTCAGTTTTCCAGTGGCTGGCAAGCCCGGGGCAGCAGGGACGAACCTCAGCAGCTCCTCTCTGTGGAATGTGATGGTGGCAGCTCTTATCACCAGACGTGCAGGCTGCCTGATGTCTTCCCAGGGCCCCTTTGTTAGTGCCCCAGGATGATCTGACTAAATAGCTTTTAGAGCAGTGAGCTTGGAAGGTTGTCTTCTCAGCAGTGTGCAGGCGCAGCCTGGCGAGCCAGAGAACTCCAGAAGCATGGCTGCATGGTGTCTCTTTGCCATCTTTACTGTGCCATCAGTCTGATTTAGCTCCCCGATTACTGGGAGAATGCAGTTCTAATAACACCGTCATTTATGAAAAGGTACTAATAATTTACTCTACTGACCTTATCAAGGGCACATCCATTCCTGAGAAGACCCCTGGAATGTGTTTCATTTCCAGCATGTCACTGTAATGAGTGGTTTCCGGCAGTCTATTGGCTGATTGAGGAAAAGTATTGCTTGCTAAGGAGTGTCTCCCTGATGGTTCTCAAACCTTGTAGGCATGTGTAGAAGGAGGGCACAAGAATGCAGTTGTGTTCCAACCTGATACCACACACACTGCACACACACGCACACACACACACGCACGCGCGACACACACACCACCACACTCCATACCACACACACTACACCACACATACTGCATCTACCCATATACTATATCACACGTTATACACACCCATACAGCATACCCCACACTATACCATCCCCCTCACACTGCACACACACGCACACACACACGCACGCGCGACACACACACCACACACTCCATACCACACACACACACACACACATACTGCATCTACCCATATACTATATCACACGTTATACACACCCATACAGCATACCCCACACTATACCATCCCCCTCACACTGCACACACACGCACACACACACACACGCACACGCGCGACACACACACAACACACTCCATACCACACACACTACACCACACATACTGCATCCACCCATATACTATATCACACGTTATACACACCCATACAGCACACCCCACACTATACCATCCCCCCCACACTGCACACACGCACACACACACACACACACGCACACGCGACACACACACCACGCACTCCATACCACACACACTACACCACACATACTGCATCTACCCATATACTATATCACACGTTATACACACCCATACAGCATACCCCACACTATACCATCCCCCCTCACACTGCACACACACGCACACACACACACACACGCGACACACACACAACACACTCCATACCACACACACTACACCACACACACTGCATCTACCCATATACTATATCACACGTTATACACACCCATACAGCATACCCCACACTATACCATCCCCCTCACACTGCACACACACGCACACACACGCACACGCGACACACACACCACACACTCCATACCACACACTACACCACACAACTGCATCTACCCATATACTATATCACACGTTATACACACCCATACAGCATACCCCACACTATACCATCCCCCTCACACTGCATACACACGCACACACACACGCACACACGCGACACACACACACACTCCATACCACACACACTAACCCACATACTGCATCTACCCATATACTATATCACACGTTATACACACCCATACAGCATACCCCACACTATACCATCCCCCCTCACACTGCACACACACGCACACACACACACACGCACACACACACAACACACACTCCATACCACACACACTACACCACACATACTGCATCCACCCATATACTATATCACACGTTATACACACCCATACAGCATACCCCACACTATACCATCCCCCTCACACTGCACACACACACACACACACACGCACACACACGCACACACCACACACATGCGTCACAGACACATACACACGCACACGCACCACATTACACTCATGACATGTAATCATACACACATTGTTGGTGGTTGCCTCTCGGCCGTGACTGTTAGCAGTAAAGTCACGGTGACCCAGCCTGACAGGCATGTATGTGTTGTGACTGGGCGGTTACCAAGTGTTTCCCTTTTAAATTTGTGAGATAATGGTTCCTATTCATTCTTTACTGAGGCAAATGAGACTTTATTTGACTGACTCAGTTTTCTGTTCTGAACTTAACTTTCTCCTCAGGAACCATGTGTTTTCTCATCTATCACCATGTTGCTATTTTCTTAGGACTTCCTCCCTTATCCTGCACTTCCTGTCTGTCTTTTCTCTTCCCAACCCCTTTCCTTTTCCTACTTCTTTTCATTCTCTCTTCCCTTCGTTTTGTCCCTTCCACTCATTTCACTCTCCACCTCTCCCCACCTACTCCTACCCCCCACACAAAGAGTCTCTTCCTTACAGGATCTTATATATTCCTCCTGCTCTGGTTTAAACTGCACAAGCAATGTCATCAGTGAGCTGACCGTGGCTGTGGCCCCTGTGAGAGTCAGTGTGAACAGACCATGGCCCCTGTGGGAGTCCAGTGAGGAGACCATGGCCCCTGTGGGAGGAGTGGTAGACCGTGGCCCTGTGAGAGTCAGTGAGCAGACATGGCCCTGTGGGAGTCAGTGAGAGACCATGGCCCCTGTGGGGTCAGTGAGGAGGACTATGGCCCCTGTGGGAGTCAGTGAGCGGGACGTGGCCCCTATGGGAGTCAGTGAGAAGACATGGCCCCTGGGGAGTCAGTGAGTGAGGAGACCATGGCCCCTGTGGGAGTCAGTGAAAGATCATGGCCCCTGTGGGAGTCAGTGAGCAGACCATGGCCCCTGTGGGAGTCAGTGAGGAGACCATGGCCCCTGTGGGAGTCAGTGAGGAGACTATGGCCCCTGTGGGAGTCAGTGAGGAGACCATGGCCACTGTGGGAGTCAGTGAGGAGACTGTGGCCCCTGTGAGAGTCAGTGAGCAGGACCATGGCCCCTGTGGGAGCAGTGAGGAGACTGTGCCCCTGTGAGAGTCAGTGAGCAGACCGTGGCCCCTGTGGAAATCAGTGAGGAGGCCGTGACCCCTGTGGGAGTCAGTGAGCAGACCATGGCCCCTGTGGAAATCAGTAAGGAGGCCGTGACCCCTGTGGGAGTCAGTGAGCAGACCGTGGCCCCTGTGGAAATCAGTGAGGAGGCCGTGACCCCTGTGGGAGTCAGTGAGCAGACCATGGCCCCTGTGGGAGTCAGTGAGGAGGCTGTGACCTCTGTGGGAGTCAGTGAACAAACCATGACCCCTGTGAGAGTCAGTGAGCAGACCATGGCCCCTGTGAGAGTCAGTGAGCAGACCGTGGCCCCTGTGGGAGTCAGTGAGAGAGACTGTGGCCTCTGTGAGAGTCAGTGAGCAGACCATGGCCCCTGTGAGAGTCAGTGAGCAGACCGTGGCCCCTGTGGGAGTCAGTGAGCAAGCTGTGGCCCCTGTGGAGGAGGCCGTGGCCCCTGTGAGAGTCAGGGAGCAGGCTGTGGCCCCTGTGAGAGTCAGTGAGCAAGTCGTGACCCTGTGAGAGTCAGAGAACAGGTTGTGGCCCCTGGGAGAGTCAGTGAGCAGACCGTGGCCCCTGTGGGAGTCAGTGAGCAAGCCGTGGCCCGTGTAGAGGAGGCCGTGGCCCCTGTGAGAGTCAGTGAGCAGTCCATAGCCTCTGTGAGAGTCAGTGAGCAGGCTGTGCCCCTGTGAGGGTCAGTGAGCAGGCTGTGACCCCTTTGAGAGTCAGTGAGCAGACCGTGGCCCCTGTGAGAGTCAGTGAGCAGATCGTGGCCCCTGTGAGAGTCAGCAGACCATGGCCATGAAACTTGTGAGAGTCAATGAGCAGGCTGTGGCCCCGGTGAGAGTCAATGAGCAAGCCGTGGCCCCTGTGAGAGTCAGCTGAGGTCCTGGCCTCTTGCTGCTGGATCTTCTCAGTCTTCCTCTCTCCGTTTCTT